>NC_080061.1:18438458-18448458 GCF_026212465.1 Amaranthus tricolor
ATATATTTATATATATATATATATATATATATATATATATATATATATATATATATATATATATATATATATATATATACATATACATATACATATACATATATATATATTATATACATATATATATATATATATATATATATATATATATACATATATATATATATATATATATATATATATATATATATATATATATATATACACACACACACACACACACACACACACACACACACACACATATATATATATATATATATATATATATATATATATATATATATATATATATATATATATATATATATATATATATATACACATATATATAGATATATGTGTATATATATATGTATATATATATATATGTATAAATCTTTTATCCTTTGGTTATCCATTTCAAACCATCTTTAATTTCTAAATCTTTTCCGATTTTGTAATTTCTTTCAAATATTAAACTTTAAAAAATATTATTTAGTTTAAAATCTTTTTATATGCATTAAAATATTATTTTATTATTTTATAGTACGAAAAGTAAAATTTTGTTAAATTCATGGTTTTGTAAAACGTTACGTTTTAACTTTCTTCTTTAAACTAACATTACTACTTATTATTTTAACCTTATAACTTTGATTTAATTATTTTATATATAAAAATGAGTCGTATTTTTATTATTAACTTTAAGTATAGTTTAAGCAAAATTTTCTAAGTAAACTACATATTTTCATTATCAAATTTACCCATTATTTTAAAGTATATTTACTTGTATATACTAAAACAAAAATTTGATGATCCAAAATCCTTTCTATAGTAACCCTTGATATTCATCACTTACACAAGTTATCACCATTTCCTTACACAAGCTAACCTTCTTCGAAACTCCAAACTCTTACACATTCACTTACACACTCTAACTCTGACACATTCACTTACACACGCTAAATCACTTACACAAGTTAACCATCTTCTATACTCCTAAAATACTTTTTCATACAATCTAAAAACTACAAAGTTGCCTAAACCCATTGTAAATACCCCCTTGAGCCATGAGATCACATACACCACCATCATCAAATCTTTCTAACATTCTTTTTTATATTTTCACTTCATTTAAATCTTGCTACCTTAATACCTTTATTATTAGTTGAAGAAATTCAAGAAGATCGAGCTTAGAACACTCTTTATTCAGCTAAATCATCATCATTATGGAGCATTATTGGGTTATTACTTCGGGTACTTAATGTATTATTATTTTGGGAGTTTGGATTTAATTATTTTGGGAGTTAGAAGATCATCATTATTTTAGGAGTTTGGATTCATTATCTTTGAATCATTATTATCTATCTTGGAGGGTCTTATTTCTTTTTATTTTCCTAATTAGTACTTAGTATTAATCCTTGGTGTTAGTATGGTATAACTTCTTACCCTACTCTTTTTGTAGAATTTTACATTATATTTACTTTATAATATGTAAAGTATGAAATATGTTGATATGTTTTAATAGGGAGTTAGTTTAATGAAATTATGATGAAGATTGTATTCAGTATGTGTATGCTAAAAGTATTTTTAGTATGCTAATTAAATAATCTTTGAACAAGTTTAAGAAGTTGGGTGCAAAATTATATTCCACTGATATTAAGTATAATTTATGTTATAAACTAGTACTAGTATGTTATGAGTTAAGTGTTACATTAGGAAAGCTATTATGTTTTTTATGTTAGAATTTTTATTAATATGTTTATGTTAGTCTTCAAACTAGTTTATAAGGTAGTAAGTTATTATATGAACGTATTTTACTAAGTATGATTATATTAAGAATATTGTTATTATACTTTATTTTTAGATTTAAGTTTATCCTTAAAGTTATAGTAAATTTCTATGTTATTACGTAAAGTTTTTATTTTTGTAAGTGGTTATATTAATTATTTAAATTTAGGATTTAGTATGAAAAATTAAATTAAGTCGTTCTTTTTATGTGAAAAGGGCCCAAAACACTCGTAGGCCATTCGACCTCTATCATATAATAAAAAAAAAAGTTTGATTTACTATTTTAAATTATTGCAACTCTTTTTGTGATAATAATAAGATAACAATTGATAAAGATATTTTTGAGAAATTTTTATAAGTTATTAAATATTGAAGTGTTTTTCTTGAATACATGAGATTTCATAATAAAAGTAACTTTTAATCACTATTTAGTACAAAATATTTTATTTGCTAACTATTTGACCAAAATTTATGTAAAATGATGTAAAAGTATTTTTAGTAAACTTGTCGCTCAAACTATGTGTGATATATTGATTTTGTGAAATTACAAGTTTTACTAGTTTTATAATTAGAAATATTGACTTTTGTGAAAATTATAAGTTTGACTTGTTTTTTTAAACTAGAAATATTGACTTTTGTGAAATTATAAGTTTTATTTGTTTTACAACTAGAACGTTTATTTTTGCAAACCTAAAGTTTACTTATTTTTCTAAACTTGAAATATTGATTTTTGGTGAACTTGTAAAATTTTGGAAACTTATCTAAATGATGCAATTTTAACTTGAATTATAATTAGAATATTAGAATTTTTTGAAGAGAATAAAGTTTTATTTATTGTAAAGTTGAAATTGTTGATTTTGGGAACTTATCAAAGAGAAATAGATTATAGTAGCTACTTATGGAAAATATTAATTTGGAGACTATTGATAGCATAGTAAGCTATTAGTGTGAATTTCGCGAGCTATTAAAAATAAAGTTATAAATAAAAGTTAATGTGTAAAATTTTAATAATGAATATATAAAGACATAAAGGTTAATTTTACATTATGATTTAGAATTTTATTAAATAAAAGAGGTTATCACCTAAGTTGATCAAAGTCAAAGTCAAAGTCAAATTGTAGTAATAATAAAAATGTGATGTACTTGTGTTAATGAATATTGATTGAATGACCCTAATAGTAAGGTAATGTCGAACCATGGACCGACACGTAAAATCCCGGCGCCCATGTTGGCCGGCACGTAAAATGCGGTGTAAGATAGGGGGTTAGCTACCTATCCTGTAGAGCTCGAGCATAAATTGTATTGGAGGAATGACGACTCCCACCACAGTTAGGGTTTAGGACTACGGTCCTCACCTAACCAGACCCTTACATATATCAGGTGTCATATTGATGTGCTTGTTGATTAGTGATAAACTTAATTAGTGTTGATGCTATGATGTATGGTACGGTTATGAGTATTAACCAAATGAACTTACTTAAGTGTTAAGCTTACCGAATTGTACAAGTGGCAGTAACATACTTCTGTCAGGATTGAAAATGGTATCTTATTGACTTAAAAGTATGGAATAAAAAAAAGAATATGGTAAAAGTATACGGTGATGTCGATCAATTATAAGTACGTACTTAAATTATTATTTTGTAAATGTAGCGTATAATTTTCGTATTTTGAGCTGAATAGGAAGTTGTGCTCGGCGTTAAGCGCTGGCCGATTCAATCGGTTGTCATCCGTATCATGGATGGCAGCATTTTGCAGGATTTAGTTCAGGTTCCGATCCAGGCCGCAGCAATTACTATTTATCGAGAACTTAGCTGCTTTTGTATCTTTATTGATGACTTGATGATGATGTATTTTTTTCATCTTTAGCAAACAATATTTCTTATTAGATGTAATATTTACTTTTGTTTTAAACAGTTTTAATTTTTATGATTTAAAGTTTTTAACAGTTCGGCATTTTGAGACTTCCGCAATATTCTTGTATTAAACATTATTATTAAATGTTAATTATGTATCGAGATTGCCGTTCTGTTACAGTCTCTCTCCTTTCTAGGGAGCTTGCCTTGAACCATTGCACTCACTTAATGCGGAAGTTTAATTACTTCTTCTTCGAGCTTCTTCTTGTTTAGAAAGAGATGTTCATCAAGAAAAGGGATGTTCATCTCAAGTTTCCCTATGTTCTTCAAGAATCGTTCAAACTGCTGGTCAAGGTGCTTCTCTACCCTCTTGTATGGAAACAAAACTGTAGGTACATACACTCTCTCGAGCTTCTTAGAGAGTTCACTAGGCTTAGAATTGTCTTTCTTTTGTTGTTCACTTTTAACAACATCGTTTTTTTCTTCTTCACTTTCATTTTCAATCACAATCTCAAGAGGAGCTTCTTTTTCAACAACCTTATTGTTATTACCCTTTGGAGCATCTTCTTGTGGCATAGAAGAACCTTCATAAGAAGTCCCTGACCATAAATGAATTTCCTTGGCAGAATGTTGAGTATTGGAGGATTGGGTTGCGAGGTTGGGTTGTGCATTCCTCGGGAAAAGTGGTGGTGGTGGAGGGTTTGCAAGTTGAGCTGGTTGATTGTCCACCATCTTTCCATGAGCATTTATTTCCTGAATTTGCTATGTGAGGAGTTGATTTTGCTATGAAAGAGCTTGTAATTGTGCAAGGATTTGACTTTGAATATCTAAAGCCATGGCTTGTTGTTGTTGTGGTTGAGGATTTACCTAAGAACCACCCTTGTTACCACTGTTAAAGCCTTAACCCAGATTTGTTACTTGAGGAGGTCGGTATGCTTCATGATTTTGGTTCCCTCCTTGGTAACCTTGGTTAAATCCTTGCTTGTGGTGGGGGTTCCTACTAAAGTTTTATTGCTCATAGCCTTGGTTTTGCCCACTAGAATTCAAGCCACCACAATATGAAGCATTATGATTAGTGCCTTCACATATATCACAGCTGAAATGGGGGAGATTGATCGAAGAAACATTTGTTGAGGATGAAGTTGTATTTTCAAGTCAAGCTTTAACAATTTCTTGTCAAGAAGTTCTAACTTGGCATATATAGCATCAGCCCCACTAAACTCAAACAATCCCTTTTGTTTACTTCTTCCCCTCACACCCCAAAAGCAGTTTTTAGCTACCTCTTCAATGGCATTCTTCACTTGGTTTTGAGGGATATTTGACAGTTAAACCCCGATACAGAAATCAAGCAAAGTTTCTGTACTATCATTCAAGCTATCATAAAAGAAGGTATTAAGGTGGTCATCATGAGTTTTCTCCAAACTCATGATGAGAACACGCACGTATCATTCTTTTAAACCTTGTCTAGGCCTCACTTCTGCCTATGTTGTCAATGAATTAAGCTCCAAAAATTTATACCAATCCCTAGCATCCCCTGCTAGGCTTGACCTGAAGAGATGAAGCTTCACATAGTTAGGACTATCGGCACAAGGAGGAATAAGGTCGCATATTTCAAGAAATTTTTCTAAGTGCTCCAAAGGGCACTCATTCTTTAACCCACTAAAAAGTTCCTTCTTCACCATTCAGGTATACTATATGGTTGAATTTGGTAGTTGGTTGCAGTAGTAGGGAGCCTAATCCCTCCTTGAGAAGAATATCTCCCAAGAGCAGCAAACTGTCCGAACAAGGGTTGCGGCTAAAGGTTTTGATTGTTCTGATTCTGCATTTCAAATAATGATTCGGTGTCAGATTGGTGTGGAGTAATAATGGGGTTGCTGTCTACTATATTTAGTGCTCTTTGATTTAATTGCCTGAGGTTTCAAAGTTATCGATCAATGTCTGGAATGTAAGGTTCCAATGGTTGACCTCCGCTTCTTCCACCTAGACTCATGCATCAAACAATAGCAAGAGAGCGTAACCACTGACAAACATGTATAAAGAATATAAATAAATAACTGCGCAAAATGATTACTATGAACATTATGAACACTATGAACAAAATTCCACTAATAACTAGCTTTAGAATTAAAACCTTGCCTCCCAGGCAATCGACGAAAAAGTGATCGATTCTCTAGTGTGGGGTACATGGGGAGTGTTAAAAAACATGCTACTTATTAGTTTACAAAATACCACTAATATCACATCTTCTTTGGAGGCCAACTGGAAGACGTAATGAGTCTGATGGCGTAAGTGTTATACACGGAATAAAGACCTTATAGCTCCCTTATTAAAGCCAGAAAGAATGGTAGCCTCTATAATACGAAATCTCAATTGATTAACAACCAATCGTGTTCCATTGCATAGACCAGCTGATTGATCAATATTGCAAAGGAACATTATAGGCGCTCCAATCTTCTATCTAATTTTGTAATTCGGTAGACCGGAACATTATACTATGTTCAATAAAACAGCTAAATACAATTCAATGTTTTTGGCAGCGTTGTCATCGGATTTACTAATGCTATCTAAACTAAGGTAAATCTTTTCTTCTCCAGACATAAGCGATAGCACTTAATCATTGAATCGCAAGACAATTTCATTTGTAAGTGCTAATATAGCCTTATCATGAAATAACGTAATATATAATAAATTTTTTTGCATATTAGGATCAGTAATTTTAACTATCACCCTTATTGGACCCTATCCTTCTGTGATGAGAATGCCAAATGGTATATCAATGGTCGCTTCTCCATCATTGGGTCCACCAACCAATCCATCACCAATTTGTAGAATCCGATCAGCGAATTGTCTTATTCCATCAACATCACTATTGTCTGTTTGCAACTGCATGTTCTTGGTCAACCTCAGTAAGTTGCAAAAATCTCAAATGTATGATGAGTTCAATGATGCAAAGCCAATATCTTTTCGTGATCCTTTTAGAACTACAGGAAAAATCTGACGAAAATCACCCCTAAAGACAATGACTTTCCTTACAATAGGCTTATCAGATGGACCAATATTTGGTCCTCGTAATACATAGCGCATACTTTTACCAAGTGCTTTGAAACAATATTTGCCCATCATTGGTACTTCATCCCATATAATTAGGCTTGTTTGTTCTAATAATGCAGATAAGTTGGTACTAGGCTCAAGACCTCTACACATTGAATCCTGCGTAACATTAATGGGAATTCCGAATCTAAAAATGTACAGTTATTCGCATTGGTAATAGAAGTGATGCAATACCACTTGAAGCAATAAGGAGCACAATTTCACCTTCACATCGCAATGCTGCACATAATGTCCTCCATATGAATGCTTTTACCATGCCTCCATGTCTATACAAAAAACACACACCACCATTTCTACTTGAGATTGCACTCATAATTTTCACATATATACGATGTTTCTCATCTGTTAATGATCTCATAAACTTTGGTGCTCAATACGTAAAACTTCTTTATCGCACCGAAGCTCATCAGCGATAAACTTATTGAAACTATTCCTGAGTATAATATCCTCTTGACATAACTCACCACTATAGTCACGCAAAGAACATCTATTTCTCTTTAAAATATTTTCAATCTCGTGAAGAGTAAAATTTTTTAGTTGAACCTCCGTAAGTTGCAGAGGTGTTGGAGAAAATAAATAATTTTATGTTCATTATAAAAGTAATCATTCGTATAGATAATAAGTATATGAATTTATAAATAATATTAACAACATACCTAATATGGATAAAGTGCAAATTTTCCTTTCAATCACGTCGTTTTGTTGGGGTGTCCTAGGAGCTGAAAAGTTATGGGTTATACCGTATTTTTCACAAAAGGAATCAAAGCCTAGTTGATCAAACTCTCTCCCATGATCACTTCCAATCGAGACTATTGGAAGATTCAGCTGAGTTTGCATTTCTTTACAATGTCTTGAGAGGGTTTCAAGGCTTCACTTTTATCCTTCAAAAAATCAACCCACATAAATCTAGAATAATCATCAACTGTAATTAGAATGTAAGATTTACCTCGTATGCTCCGTACACGCATTGGTCCACATAGATCAATATGTAAAAGTTCACATGGTCTTGAAGTACTCACCATTTTCTTCGGTTTAAATGAACTTCTTACTTGTTTTCCTCTAATGCATGCATCACATGTAGGACTATGTTTTTAGTCAAGAGCTGGAAGTCCCTTAACTGGATCTTTACTTACCAACTCATGCATGGTATGCGTATTGATGTGATCAAGACTTCTATGCAATAGTTTTGGATTATATGTCATAGCCTTCAAGCTCTTGAAATTCTGAGCTGCAATTGCGTTAGTAATCAAGACATAAACATTATCATGTCTAAGGGCGGTAATAAATGTATCTCCGGTGTCAGGGTTTTTAACAGCACATTTTACTTTATCAAAGATTACTTCATTTCCTTTATCACATAGTTGGAACACACTTAGCAGATTAAATTTTAAGCCTTCAACTAAATAGAGATTATCAATAGTTTTAGAGGGATTCTTACCAACTTTGCCAACACCTAAAATTTTGCATTTACCTTTGTCTCCTAGGGGATCGAGCCATTGCCTCTTTCTTTAATTTCAAAAAATAAAGAAACTTTACAACTCATATGTCTCGAGCATCCACTATCTAAGATCCACTTTTGCTTTTCCTACAAAACAAAAAAAATAACCTTTCTTAACTTTACTTGACTATCCAAGTGACAAATTTGGGACCATATTCGGGGTAGACCATGTTAGGTGGTCTTGTCCCTTTAGGAACTCATATTTGTTTTATCTGTCCACGTGATTCAAGAGGAAAGGAATTCTTAATGATATAATTGTCCCTACGTCTGTACGGACATGCAAACTTAATATGTCCTTCTTTGCAAAAATATGAGCAAGTAGGTGTGCGTCTATGTTTGTATGCACTCTTAACAAATGTGGTTTTATTCTTATAGTTATGTGTGATATGTTATAACCTACACCACGTTTATCCTTGAATCCTTTTTTGCGTGTAAGCATTTTAGTAAATTTAGATTCGGGGTTATTTAGCTTTATTTATTAGTGGAAAAAACCTCATTTGCTGCGGTTTTTAGCCATAATATGCTGTGGTTTTGGCCCCAAGCATTAGTGATAGCAGCAGATGGGCTACTTTAAATGTTGCGGTTTAAAACCGCAGCAGAAAAGTGCAGATGGCCCCAAGACTATATGCTGCGGTTTTGGGGAGGCCCGCAGCATATAAATTATATATTGTTTTTTTTTTTTGCTTTTTTCGTTTAATATTAATAAATAATCCAATGATTAATTTACAATGTAATAAACAATGATTAATGTACAATGTAATAATCCAATGATAATCACCAATCACCAATAATCACCAATAATCTCTTTGTAAACTCTCGATCGTTTATATAATAATATGTACATATACAAATTAAAGTCCTAAATCTAAACTAATTACATTAATTACCAAGAAAAAAAATTAGCAAGATATGCGGCAATCTTGTCTTTCAAATCATGCATTTCCCCATCTCTCAAAGGGCATGTTTCCCTTGGAGTGTCATATAAAACCTATAATATAATATAAAATTAAATGATACATAAGCATTAGATTTTACCAACAGTAAATATATAATATAATAATTTAAGAACGTAACAAATACTTACGGCATCAATGTTTTCGGCTCCAACCTCCTTCACGGATTGTAAGATATCGTCCGTAAGATATCGTCCATGTATTTGAGACTGTAGTAGCTGCAATCAACGGCATTATAATCTTGCCGAAAACACTAAGAGAAAATAGATGTTAATGCCAAAATCGCTTAAAATAGATGTATTATAATTGCAACTTAATTAGCACGTAATTTCTAGCATATGACTATGATTTTAAATTCTAACCACTTCAACACAATAAAATATACCAAATAGTGTTGTGTGCCAAGTTTCGTGCAAAACAAACCAAGTTTTAGGTACTTTATGCGCGAAAGTGCTCAAAAAGATTAAAAACCCATAAAATCGCTACTCAGCACGTAATTTCTAGCATATGACTATGATTTTCAATTCTAACCACTTCAACACAATAATATATACCAAATAATGTTGTGTGCCAAGTTTCGTGCAAAACAAACCAAGTTTGAGCTACTTTATGCGCGAAAGTGCCAAAAAAGCTTAAAAACCCATAAAATCGCAACTTAATTAGCACTTAATTTCGAGTATATGACTATGATTTTATATTCTAACCACTTCAACACAATAGTATATACCAAATAGTGTTGTGTTCTAAGTTTCGTGCAATATAAACCAAGTTTGAACTACTTTATGCGCGAAAGGGCCAACAAAGCTTAAAAACCC
>NC_080061.1:18450958-18493458 GCF_026212465.1 Amaranthus tricolor
CATCGACTTTGACCCAGTCGACACCTTTGATGAGGAACCGATCTCTCTCTTAGAGCCCTTTGCAATCTTTTTCTATTTCAATTTGTACAATTAAATTAGTGTAAGCATGCAATTATGGTAGTGAATCGGACCTAAGCATATGGCCATGTGACGAATCTACCTAGGGCGTCTGATAGTTTCTCAAGGCTCCATTCTGGCATTGGAATCGGGAGCGAGAAATCTTCAAACCCCTTTAGAATAGTTGCCACGGTCACACTGATGTGGTCACTTGTAATAGGCATCGAATGCACTGTTTGGCCCTCTTTGGTTGGCTGTGCCACACCATATGCATCCTCAGTTAAGTCGCCATCACTAACAAGACCTAAGTGAGGCATAAAAAGAGAACAAGGAGTCGCCTCCTGAAAGTTGTGCCGTTTAGTATAATAAGCATCATAATAAAATATTAAAACACGTTGCAATTTAAATTAATAAGTGCTTATATATTTAAAAACTATGTACCTTTAACACTGGCTCAGGAGTTGGCTCCGGATTTTGAGCAACGGAGTTCATGGTCTCCGGTGTAGGATTTTGCCCTTCGGGGGTAGTAATGGGCTGGGGTGCTACGGGGGTAATGGGCTCGGGTGTTGGCTCGACTGAAGCGTTAGGATCCCCATGTTGACTTTGCTGATCCTCGACAATCAGATTTGCCAAGTCTACAGTGGATGCTCCCATCTTTTGCAACACGAGTGCCACTTTGGCGAGAACGTCCTTCGTAATTTCTGCAATGAGGTTTGCTACTTCATCAGGTGGCATCGTACCGGATTCAGTAGCAACACACTCTTTGCCGAATTCCTTCTTTCTTTAACCCCACGCGAACGCCTCATTTTTCGACTACCCGCCCTCTATGGTCTTTCCCTAAGACCATATGCAATGCATCAACATTGCCTCTTGGGGTGAACTCCTTCGTAGCTTCTTTTTCCTTCCAGCCCATCTGTTCAAATAAAAAGTAAATCAAAGCCAAAAAATACAAAACAAATCAAGAATATACTTAATAATATCAAAACTCACCACAGCATCAGCAACCTTCTTCGTTCCCGGATCAGTAATGGTAAATTTACCACTTGCATCTCAAGAATGAAGTCTGCAATACCAATCTCGTACCCGATCTCCAGTAGGAGTATTCACGGATGCGGAGGTAGTCGTAGATGAGGGTGTGGCCGGACTTTGATTGGGGTATAAACCCGCATCCACCCACTCTTTAGGGGCCTCATCATACGTTTTTGGGCCCAAGCGATGGTAAAACTTCATTTTGCTTGCTGATTCAGAAGCTTTACCACGCTTTTTCTAATCAATCAATAGAAATCAAATGTCATATATTAGTTTAATGATTGAATCAAAAGAAGTAAATTTAAATCAAAAGGTATAATATAATGTTAAATACTTACAACTTCAATGGGAGTTATTCTTTTGGCAACAAAAGCCTCTCATTCATTCTTCGATATGTGACCCCATATTTCATAGGGCATCTTTGAAGGTGATTGCTCTCCACTTTCGTTTCCCGTTTTGACCTTTTTGGTCTTACGGGCATGCTTCTTGGTGATCCAGCCAGTTACTAGCTTGGATTTTTAAAATCTCTTAATCTTTTAGCAACAGTTGAAAGAAACACGTTCTTCTTCTCCTCATCGTTCTCGATGTGAAAAAGATTCTATAAAAGAAAAAATATATTTATTAGTGTCAATTAAATTAATTTTAAATGAAACTAAATGAATAAAAATAGTAAAGTTATTGCTTACCACAGTATCATCCCATAGAGAGTTCTTCAAACCCTCTGGAACCTCGTTCCATGCGTACAATATCGAAATCTTAAGGATACATAGGCCCACTTGTTTTCCAAATTGCCTACGCCATTTTCCACAGGGTTGACCCAATGCATTTTATTCCAAATGCATGGGTTCTGTGCCTTTGATGTTTTTCGTAGGACCTCGCCCTTTTCTTTTCTTAATGGTAGTGGGAGCATCCGTTGGTGGGGCGTCTTTAGTATCATAATCATTGTTAAATGGTGGAGCGTCTTCAGCTATACGCTCGTATCTAACAATTTGGTCCTCTTCAGTGTCAAAACTATGATGCTCATTATCCGAGGTCTCAATCTCGGGGGCAATTTCGTCTCTAAAAAGATGCATTGTATATGAGTACCTGAAAGAGTATGAATAGAAATATATTAGAACATAGGAAAGCAAAATAAACCAAGTTTGAGCTACTTTATGCGCAAAAGTACAGAAAAAGCTTGAAAACCCTTAAAATTCATACCTTGTGAATCAGTTAATTCAAATATATTCCTTCTTGTGATGTACATGCATTAACCAACATTTACATCATCTTGATCCACTGATTTTGGATTGATAAAGGGCGGGGAGTCTTCAAAAGCTTTATATGCTTCCTCATCCTCAACATCACCTGTACCAAGGATACTTCTTTGTCCTGGTACAACAATAGACCATTTTTTTATCAAACGGGTCTACAATGTAGAATACTTGCTTGGCTTGTGTTGCTAGTATGAATGGCTCCTCACTATCACGCAAGCGAGCTAAGCCTATAAGAGTGAATCCACAAGGGTCGTCATTTTTTATGCATCGTCGATTATTATCTACCCACTTACATTTGGAAAGACCAATAGTGAAAGTAGAGTAGTCAAGCTCCCATAATTCACGTACCCGCCCATAGTATACCAATTTAGCATCAACCGGCGCTTGATCCTTGGCACTCGCGTAAAATGTAGATGACGCCAAGAACCCCACTATTCTGTAGATAAGATGACTTCTTATCTTGAACCTCAGTCCAAAATGTGAAGTCATTGACATCGTAACCCTCATGTTTGTTGACATCATCACGAGGACCAAGCTAACCACTTAACTATTTCTGATACACCCTTGAGTTCTTCACTTATTACTCGATTATCCAATCGACAGTGTTGGTTGCTGTCCTCAACATCGGAAACGACGGCGAAGGTGTAAGAAAAGAAAAATGCCAGGCGCAGATTATTCACGGTTTTAATTCTTTGTTTGACAGTTTCTCATCAAATGCGTGAAAAGGACAAGGAATTCTTTCCAGTTTTAGCTATATATGGGTATAGGTAGGCATGGCCACGGTCCGGGTTGGGCCGGTTCCGTTTCAGTTCCATCCGGTTCTGGTTCCACCCGGTTCCGGTTCTATTTGGAACCTGTCGCGAACGGTTCCGTTTCCGGTTCCGGGCAGTTCCAAATGGTTCCTTGGCGGTTCATGAGGCGGTTCCGGCGGTTTCAACTCGCGGGACGGGCGGGTCGGACCATCGGTTCCATTTTTATTTGTCCTTTAAATATTTATATAATATTAAAATACTATAATATTACGGACGTACCTTTGATGATTAGTTGATTAATAGTGAAATTCATTGCTTGTCAAGTTGTCATCTGTATTAAAATATTTACTAAAAAGAATGAAAAAAATAAATTAATAAGAAACGAATTAACGATAATGTTGATAAAGATGATTAATAAAAAAAGAGGGAGAAAATGGACTTGAACCTAGTACCCAAAGGAATACTAAGCAGCCTACGTATCCCGAAGGAATCAAAGCCCACGTAGTTCTTTGTCATACCTTTTATTCGTAGTTGTTGAATGTTGATTTATTGTTTTTCGATGAATCCTATTCGTCTTCGTCATCATCATCTGGTTGGTTAGATGCTTCCGCTGACTCCTACTGACGATGATGCAGATGTATCCATCATCATCCATGGATCATCATCATCATCGCCTTGATCATCATCATTCCTTAGTCCTTGTGTTCGAATCTCCGCTTGATCCCAATCTTTCTTGCAAACACATATTTGAATACTATGTGGAGCAAGACGAGACAAGATGAGATCTCTTTTCGTCTAAAACTCTTCTACCTGCACTAAAAGCAGACTCCGACGCAATCGTAGAAGCAGGAATTGCAAGGATATCCTTTGCAATTCTAGATAATATAGGATTTTATAGATTTTTCTTTCCGCCTCTCTAAAATATTATAGATACCTTGGTCAATTTCAAAGTGATGTTTAAGATAATTATCTAATTCTAAATATGCAGTGGAGGGTGAAGAAGAAGATGATCCTACAAAACTATCATCTTGGCTCATTATATTAGCTATTACGGAATTATAATAAGAGGGACGTGTCGAGACGCTAGCACGCCTAGACGTATCGCGTTTTAGGTTATATACACTAGCATAGTAATCATAAAGTTCTGCTAAAAGTTTTTTACAAGTTCCAACATAATTATGTACATCACTAGGCGGGCGATCTAATGATTGGTAGTAAAATCCAATTACTTTAGTAAGGACTTCTGTCTTAAAACATGGGTCTAAAATGGTTGCAATTCCATAAATAAAAGGAAAATCGATAAAATATGTCTTCCACTTATCCATCATATTTGCAAGAATCGGCTTTAAATATGGGTTAGTATCATCATGCGTATGCTTAAGAAGATGATAAAAAATAGTAATACACTCACTTATTACTAAGTGGACGTTTGGTTCGTAAACATATGAAAAAATCTTAGTTGCGTGGTCATACGCTTCTAATATTTTATGTACACCTATAGCTAGTTCCCATGTGTCATCAGTTATATAGCTATCTGTACACTCACTATAAAGTTGTGTTATAACTGGAGATAAGCAATCGCTTTTTTTAACAAATCGTTGGTTGAGCCCCAACGTGTAGGAGTATCTAATGAGCAATACACTTTTTTTAGTTGATAATGGTCACATAATTGCTTATATAGTCTGTTTATCTGTCCAATTCTAAGCCACTTCACTATGTCTCTAATTGGATCTAATAAATCACTTAATTGTTTTATACCTGCTTGGCAAGATAAGTTTACTATACGAGCACAACAACGTATGTGTAATAATCTACCCCAAGGATAAAACTAAATGCAGGTTCGTTATACAAAAGTTCCATACATTTAACGTTAGCGGTTGCACTATCGGTAGAACAACAAAATATCTTATCTAATAAGTTCCATTCTCTACATATCTCTACTAATCTGTATTTTATGTTTTCACCCGTATGTCTTTCGAGCATTGCCTCAAAAGCAATTATTCTTTTTTGAATAATCAAATTTTGATCTATCCAATATGCTGTTACACACATATAAGATTCTAAATGTAGGGAAGCAGACCAAATATCAGTTGTTATGCTAACCCTACCATTAAAAGATTTAAACATTTCTACTAATTCATAGCGCATTGATTCATGTAACTTAATTGTGCGTCGTTTAAGAGTGCTCCTAGGGATTGCTCTATATTGTGGTTGCAAAGTTTTTCTAGTGTAACGCTCGTATGCCCTACTTTCACCATGGTTAAATGGCAATTCATCAAAAATTACATACTTAAAAAATTCATCAATCATATCATTACGATTATATTTAAAAGGCATACCTGTGCTGGGAATGTCCCACTGTCGGCTTCCACTTGTGGTCCCGCTGCCGCTTGCTGCATGAGCTTTTTTTGTGATTCCATGCTTCTTTTCCAAATGTTTGTTAAAAGATCTCGTACCACCACCTAACACGTATTCACAAAACACAATAAATAAATTTTTATAAAATATGAATATATAATGTATGTATAAAAAACTAAAAAAGTATTTACCTCTGGCGAAATTGTATGAAACTAAGGGCTTTACTCCTTGACTTTCACAAATTTGACAAGTGCATAAGAAAACATCTGGATTGTCGGTTGGTTCTTTTGTAAAATACGACCACACATGTGAAACAGCTGTACCACTAGGAGGTGGTATTGCCGGAAAAGGTTGTCTTACTGGTTCATCTTCATCTGAATTTAAATATAAAGACATACTCAAATAGCACAATATATAAATAAATAATAATTTATAATTTAATCAATTTGAAGAATAAAATTATAAAACTAACCGATAGTTTGGAAATTGACTCGTTTACCACGAGCTTGTCTTTGTTGTTGTTGTTGTTGTTGTAGTTGTTCTTCATGTGATCTTGTTGATGACTGTCGAGAATTATGTATCCCAATAGGGGTCATTGGTTCCTCTTCTTGTTCTTCTTCTTCATCAATTTGTATTTCTCTTTCCACTTCTTCTGCATAATTGTGTAATTCTTGGTCGTACCCTTCTGGATAATTTGGTTCATAATTATAATTACTAATTGAAGGTGTTGTTGATACCGACGGAGTTGAAGTGGCCTTCCTTTTGGAGCTAGAACCTCCCAATGATTTTGCCACTTTAATAACCTTTTTAGAGGCTTTTTTCAAAAAAGAAGACATGATTGATAATATTGAAATAATAATAGAATTAAGAAATAAATAAATAATTAATAGACTAATTATGTAATTAACTAAATTAAGAAATAATTAAAAGACTAATTATGTAATTAACTAAATTAAGAAATAATTAAAAGACTAATTATGTAATTAAGAGAATAATTGCGTAATTAAGTAATTAAGTAGATAGAGTAGAAGAAGAGATGAGTTGTGAATGAAAATGATTGAAAGTGATGGGTATTTATAGAAAAATCCCCAACAACTAGTTCAACGGCTAATTCAACGGTTCCGGTTCCATGGAACTGTTGGGCCGGTTCAGGTTCCATGGAACCGTTGGACCGGTTCCGGTTCCAACCCGCGGTTTTTAGGTCCGGTTCATGCAGTTTTTTTCCGGCGGTTTCACGGTTCCGGCTACTTTTTTCTGGCGGTTTCACGGCTCCGCGGTTTGGGCCGGTTCGGAACCTGCCGCGAATGGTTCCGGTTCCGGATCCGGTTCCAAGCGGTTCGGGACCGATTCGGTTCCGGATAACCCGCTCCGTGGCCATCCCTAGGTATGGGCCTTTTGTGAATTTCTGACTTGTTTTGGTGGGCTGGCCTTGCCTACAATATTTATTTAGTCAAAAGTCTTTCGTAAACTAAGACAAAAGTATAAAAAATTGGTATGCATTTTTATTGATTTATCACGATGGGGTATTATAAATTTCACTAATCCTTTTGGTTATTCATCACCAAAATCAATTTAGGTTCCTTATTAGAATGGAAAAGTACAGAATGATACAAGTCATTCTCATACTTACATATACAAAAGAAAAATCTTTCTTAAATCTCATGCAAATCCAATTGATGTCTTATACCATTTACATATTCATCCCTATCAAAAAGAAAAAAACAAAGTTCATTTTCATTCAAATATTTGGATGCATTATGTCCCCTTGGTTATCAGCTATTTTCGAGCATGTTTTGTTCCTTTTCAGGGTTCTAAAGTAGAAATGGAGGTTTTATAGCTTCGGGTCATGAACTGTAGTCACTTGAAGCACCTATTTTTGTGTTCATATGAAAAAGTTATGCCAAAAATACTAACTGAGTGTCTTACAAACCGAATTGGATGTTACGAAAATTGATAATTAATTGTTCAAGTTTGGATTTCTATTGGTATTCTTTTAATCAAATGCTTAGGGTTATTATCAGGTGTTTATGTTTCTTCAAGTGAATTGGGGTTCAATTGACAATTGTGTTAGCATCAAGTAAAATTCAAATTGGGGATAATTATGTTTTGAAATTTCAGTTTACAAACTGATCTTTTTATTTTGCGAATTTTGGTATGTTTATGTCTTTTTCATAAAACAATGTTTCGTAAAATTGTATTTATGTATCCTTAGGTTCCCAAAGGTACAAATGGCTTTGCTAAAATTGCTTAAACTTAATAAATAAGTTGTTATAGTTGTAAGGATTTTGTAAACTTTAGTATTAAGCTAGAATTGACTTGAGGACCTATATATAAATTGTTATAATTTTGTTAATCTATAAATTTATCCGAAAACCCAATAAAGTGCTTAGTCTTATAATAAATGATTATTCTTATATATAAATTGTCATAATTTTGTTAACACGTATGCGCTATTATAATGTTGCATTTATCTGAAAACAATAACATAATAATAAAAAGGCTTGATAGTAAGGAAATGTCGAATCATGCTTCCAACATGTAAAAACGTAGGTCGTATTTCCGGCACGTAAAATACAGCGAACACTGTAAGATTATTTAACTTGACCTGTGGCTCGAGCAATATTTTACTAGAGGAGTGACGACTCCTACTAAGTTAGGGGTTGTGGTTTACCTCACCCTAAATGGCCCTTACATATATCAAACAAAGATCATATGTGTTGCATTCATAATAAATATTGGATTCCACGCCCTAACGCTCAAGCAAAAGTGTTAGTAAATCATGCCTTGGTATTTAAGCAGAAGGACCAGAAGTTAAATATATAAATTTAACATAAAAATGAATCCCCTATATTACATAAAACACCTTGCATATTATTTATTGTTATATACTTATTTTTGCATATTACTTATTGCAATCTATATATTTCTATACTTGCATAATTGCTGGCAAGTTTCTATACTCTACTTAATAGCTAACCCGATTCCCACCGTTTTTTCTGAATTGTGTGAAGTCCTAAATGCTATGTGGAGTCCCTTTTGGGTGCTATAAAGGTTTCATTGTTTGGTGTACTATTCAGCTGTTGTTGCTGATACTGCACAAATTCCTTTGTCCACTCTAAATAACTATCCCTTAAGGGATAGTGTATTTACGAGTATTGTAGCTATTAGTTGGATATCATAATAGCGCAACAAAGCGTGGTCAGAACTTCTCTCTCGAGAAGAATTAAGCATTTGTTTTTCTTTGTAAACAATATTTGTATATAAGTATTTTATTTGTAAAATAAGATTTATATAAATTTTTATAAAGTAATTTAATTTATTGAAGTATTTATTTCTAAAATTCTAAGCTTAGACCTTTGGTATGGGGTTGAAATAACAGAGCAATTTGTCAAAAGTCTTCCATTATGTTTGAAAAAGTATTTTATTAAAAGTGATTAAGACTCAGGCTGCTACAACAAGCTTTGGTCGAAGCCACATAGTCTCGCCCGAGAGTATTCTAGTTTTGCCCGAAACTACTAACAAAATTGTCTAGAAGTTTGCTTTCAATACAGTTTCGACCGAAGTTGGCATGATCTCGATCGAATCTTGATCAGTCTAGCCTGAATTTATTTCAACTTCGCCCCGAACTTTATAACATCTGTCTAGCTATTTTATCAACTATGACTTCGACTGAATCTAGGGAATCTTGACCGAAGCATCATGCAAATCTAACCAACACTTGTGTTTAACTTAACTTCAATTGAAGCTTATGAAATATAGCCTGATATCATGCATAGGACATCCAAATACCTTAAAAACACAATCAAATGACCTTCGAACGTTCCTCATGTTCGATCAAAGTCTTCATGAGCTATGTTATGGTGCCGAATTATGAAGTGATGTATCATTGGAGCTCGTAAGACATGGTTGAGGATCAAGGTGCCTTGAAACTTTCTTGAATGAACTCGAATATCAATCATTAAGGCACGAAAAGGCATACCATGAAAAATGAACTCAAATGAGCAATTCATGACCACATTCAACCTTAAAATGCTTATTAAAGCCCTCGATGAACCACAAAGAAGGCGCAATGAGTGTAAAATACTACACTTATCACACCCCACATGCCTAACCTTTTACTAGTCCTCGAGCAAAACAAGCACAAATCATAAGTACAACAAGCATTATCTAGTTATAACTCCTAAGTCAAAAATAGAACCAAGAAACTGTAGAATGAGGCAGGCTACAACAAGAACATAGTGGACAATCAAACTCTTCCCCTATGCCTGTCTCAAGGCATAGTCCAAGCCCAAATTCTCTACCTCACAATCACCATCAAGGATTGAGAATTTAGAGTAAAAGAGGAGGAAATGTACCTGATACACATTGGTTATAGCTGTTGGCCTTTAGTTGCTCTTTATTCATTAACTATCTACAAATCATCTACAAAAAGACCAAGTGAAAATATCTACACCAAAACTATGCAATCACAACTAAATTCTAGTATAAAAGACAAAACTATGAAAATACAAAGAAATGAAATGAGATCTTTAATGAAACAGGTTGATTCCCGAAAGCGCCATATTTTATTTAACGTTGTCAGCACGACCAACTAATAAATAGCATGAAAAACTACTGAGAAGTTTGTCAAACCCAATCCTAGAAAAACCATTTAACAATAGCATATGGCAAAATATAGAAGTTAGGAAAAAGATAAGAATAAAATTATGATAATGTATAACCCCAACTTTGCAAAAGGAAAAAGTAAAATAAAACTTAGAAAGAGGGAAAATGGGAAAATAAAAAGATGTTAAAGATAAACCAAAATAAGTGGGGTTAGTGACATCACTAGGTAAAACATTATCCACACCAATTTGAATATTCTCAGGATTATGAATAGAGAGGTAATCACTAGAATCAGCACAAACATCCGCAATTGACTCTTGAAGGGAATCTTCCATTGACAAAGGTGTTAGAAATTAATACAAAAGAATTCTGTAAGCAATGAGTCTAATTTTAAACATTCCTTCACCGAACGAGGATAAGCCATGGTCAGGGCAGGGTGGATTAGAGTTTGACATGTTTTATGAATAGTCATCTCCCAATTATATGTGTTGTCAAACAACCATTCAAAGTAATTCCAGGCATATTCAGGTGCAAGCCATTGAAACTCATAGTTGCTCATAAACTCAACTATTTCCCTAATTTCAAAATTTAATCCATTATAAACACACTGACACATATCCCATTGCTCAATCCCATGATTAGGACCAACAAAATCACCAGGCCTTTTTTAAATACCTCTAAAATATTTCAGGTTCAAATAGAAGAAGATAAAAACTTGCCATATCACAAAGATGACCACATGACTGAATAAAAATATAACAAAAGTGCACAGGTATTGTAGCACGTAAGCTTACAAATCAAACAACAGGGAGGCTTTGTTTCAAGAGTAATTTAGTTAATCAATTATTGTAGAACAACTAAAAATCGAGAATATGAACTAAACTACGTTCACAATGAAATGAAAATGACTTGATTCGATGAAAGAAAAGCCTACGGCTATGGCAATCTCCACTAATAAGCATAGGACTACACAATTAAGTTCAATATTGGTTATGTTATCTAAGTGTTAGGTGAAGAGTTAATTATTCCTTTTCGGAATGCTAATCAACTAATCGTGGATTGAATAAAGTTCTTTCTTCATTTCCACTTTCGTGATTTTGGTTAAGCTCACATAAAATTCATTCACAACAATAACTTCACAAAAACACCTCAAAACACCATTTCTACGCATTTTAACATAATAGAAATTCATAAAATTATCATGCATGAACACTAGAGAAAAAATACACATAATAAAACATATATCCATCAATAGTATCATATAAATGAAAAAATTTCAGATTTATATATTTTTCTTTTGTGACCTTAATTTAATACCGATTTCGAATAATAATCTCAATACTTGTAAATTTATAATGTAAACATATTAATAGCATTTTTATTTTTACTTTTGATACAAAAAATGTGTTATTCTTACTTTAAGCCAACATGCAAGATATAATTAAATCAATCTAACATATTGCCATATCTTTCACATACTCAAGTAAATATAATATATATGTCACATAGTAAAAAGGTTAAGAAGTGTGTATCATGAGTCTCCAAGGATGCAAGAGAAATAATAAGAAATAAGAACTCCAAAATAAGAGAAAAATAAGCTCCAAGAATATTCTTCAAGGTTTCAAGAATAATAATCCAAGCTCGCAAAATAATAATACTAGAACCTTACAAATGTTGATGATTTTTGCTTAGGAAATGATAAAATTATTTTATCTCTTTATCTAAAACTCCAATTATTAATTCCACATTCAACTTAAAGTCCAAATCTCTGACAATCATAAGTCCCTTTTCGGCATGTCTAACTAAAATGCTCATAATCTCTAGCTTTGAACTCCAAATCCAATGATTGAAGTGTCTAATTGTTCACAACTCCAAGACCTATATTTCTTAAGAAAAAACTATAGTGTTAAATAGAAGATGGATAAAAATCTACGAAATAGAAGATGTTTGAAATTAGCTTGCTCTTAGTTTTCCAAAATGTTTGAGGGCAAAACATAACCTTTCATGCTCTAATTGATACAATTCTTGGCTCTAAAATGAGAGGAATTTTGTGTAAGATCACTATAATCTTTATTTATACATTCATGAAGAGAAAGAGGGGTAAACACTTCGAATTGTGTTCATGTATACAGTTGACCAAAAAGGAACAACAAATTGTTAATGTTTGCTTGAGGATGAGGGACTTATAGAGCTTGTATATGTGCGTGTGGGATATCAATGGAAAGTTTAGGATTTCTAAAATATTATAGTATAAAAATATGAGGTACTTATTCAGAAAACTTGGGAGAAAAAGGATGATTTGTTGAAGGTATATAAGCTATCAGAAACTGTTAAGGTGAAGGAGTAGAAAGATGGGGATGAATCTCTCATTTCTAGAGGGATGTAAGGTCATGTAAGGTACCTATAGAAATCTTAGTGTGTTAGAAAAAGTTTCCATATGGTACCACTCAATTATATAGGGTATAGCTTAGGTACATTAGGGTAACTTTCAGAACCTGCAAAAATGTCATTGAACCTGACCTTTATACAAATCTACACTCTTTTCTTTAATTATACCACAAGCTACCTCAATACAATGGTTTAGTATATTCAATAACATGCATGTGGATGATATAGTAAAATATGAGATCAACATATAGTCATTTACTATTTTAAAATAATTTTAGAAGTTACCTAATAGTTTCAAGAAAAATTCTGAAATCCTTGTTTTTAGGAATTGATATTTTCCTTAAAACTAATATAAAACCATAATCAAAACTTATTTTTAAATACCAAAAAGACTATAATACCATTATAAAAGATTTTTCATAATATTTTCTATTATATGATTATATTTTCATTAGATTCCAATATAAGTACTTTTCTTAAAAAACATAAAATAAGCTTTTGTCAATATAGTTTGTGAAGACATTTGCAAATTAATATAAAATATTTTAATAATAAACAAAAGTAATATATTTATCAAATCAACCAAGTTTAGAATGAATTTTATGTTATTATAGTAAATCAAATTAACTTTGATAAAATTAAGTACATTGAAATCTTTAATTACTTTAAATATAATAATAATATTTAACAAAACAAGACTTAGTTTATTCAAACTTAAAAGTTTTAAAAATTAAACTCTCATTATGTTTGACACTTAAGGATAAATAACTAGATAAGTTACTAGCACTAATCCATACTCATGGTTACTTAAGCTAAGATTAAAAGGGGTTTAAAAATAGGGCTATTATAGGAACGGCGAGAGTCAAAACCTATACTCGCCTCATGAAAAGGGAGTTTTACCCTCTTACTCCGAGAGGAGAAGAGGATTGACGCGGTTTCTGGATTTTTGTTGCCCGTGGATCTTGTTCTCACTCACGAGAGTGATGGGAATGGGAATCTCGGAGGCGATCCCAAGCCCGATCCAGAATCAGATCGCTCTTCGTATTTGAATCCACACCTTTGCGAGTAAGCCAAAGTAAACCCTAAACTCACCATATAAGGTTCGTTACACACAAGTTAATTAAGCCCTACCCCGGTGTTTATTTTTTTATTGCTTTCACTGTGGTGACCATAGCTTAGAGCATCATCTATCCCTAATTACTTGTTCCCCCAACACCTAAAGAGGCCCTAAGTCTCTTAACTCGTCTCCCTATGGCGACTCCTACTTGCCACTACACTTGTGTAGTGTTAAATAAGGGTAATTATAAACTTTGTTTGATTAGAGTCTTTAGCAACGACACTAAAAAAGTCCTCTTTCATAAATATATACCGTGGCAAACAAGCACTTGTGCCACAATCGTGCCACGGATAATTATATATTGTCGTAAACAAACACTTTGCCACGAATTATGCCATAGGTAAATATATACCGTGGCAAACAATCACTTATGCTGCAAATTATGCTACGGAAAAATAAATTTCTTGTCCCACAAATTATCCCACAAAATACTTATCGTGATAAAAAAAAGAGCTAGTGCTAGTAATTAGTCCATGAATCGGTAACACTTTATGATATTTAGCTTTTTCAAAATATTAGGCAACACTTTTTGTAATATTTTATCTTTTAGTAACACAATCATGCAAAACTTTTCGGATAGGTAACACTAGTATGTAGTACTATAAAATTTGACAACACTTATATATATGTAAGATTTTTCAAATTGGTAACAGAAGTATATAACACTGTAAAAATTAGTTAGGTTAATGTGTACTCCCTCCATCCCGTATAATTTGCATCAAAGATAAAATTGTTGTTTTTTAAGAAAAGGGTGGATAATGGTAATAGATGAAGAGGGAGAATGAATTGTATGGATAAAAATAAAAAAGAATTAAAATGTATAGATAAGATTAAAAGGAACTGGTGGGCCATAGTCCAAAAATAGAAATGAGAAAAATTAAGTGGGATGAACCAAAATGAAAAATGATGCAAATTGAATGGGACGGAGGAAGTAACACTCTAAATTTGACAAAATAAGTAGTTTTGACTTTTATGTTTCTTTTATATTTTTCTCTAATATTAATTACCCAAACTAATTTTTTTAAAAATTTATCATAGCTATATTTTAATAAGTTTACACCAATTAAGTAAAGAAAAGAGAAAAATAAATTTTAAAAAATTTAATTTTTGAATATAATACGCTAATTAATAGAAACGGGAAAAGTTAACTTTTCTACAATAATCTTAAATCCCTAAATTGCATTATTAGATTTAGACGTTTTCTTCAAAGAGTTCCAAATAAGCACTTGTGCCACAAATTATGCCACAAATACATATATAACACTTTTTATTTACAAAACACATTAAAAGTGACTAACATACAACACCCTTGGATTAGGAATCTTTTTGATTTTGAGTAAATAGCTTCTACTAAATAGTTCTTTACTTTGTCTTTTTGGAAGTCATGTTTCCCCTTGTGCACATGAAGAGTGAGAGTCGGAAAACCCTTTTTAGAGACACTAGTGGAAAAAATCTCGTTTGCTGCGGTTTTTGGCCATTATTTGCTGCAGTATTGGCCCCCAGCAATAGTGATAGCTGCAAATGTCCTACTTTAAATGCTGCGGTTAAAAAACCACAGCAAAAAAGGTCATTATTTGCTGCGGTCAAAACAAAACCGCAGCAAATAAGGAGGAGTATTTGCTGCGGTCAGAGGCAGAACCGCAGTAAATAAGTGAGCATTATTTGCTGCAGTTTTGCCTCTGACCGCAGCAAATACTTCTATTTTTTTTTCTTTTTTCGTTTTATCCTTATAATAATCCAATAATAATACAATGTAATAACAATGATTAATCCAATGATAATCACAGATAATCAACAATAATTTCTTTGTAATAATAAACTCTCGCTCGTATATATAATATAATATTATGTACGTACATATATATATATATATATAAATATATATATATATATATATATATATATATATATATATATATATATATAAATATATATAAATATATATATATATATATATATATATATATATATATATATATATATATATATATATATATATATATATATATATATATATAATATACATTAAAGTCCTAAAAAATAATCTATACTAATTATAATTTATCAAGGACAAAAATTAGCAAGATACGCGGCAATCTTGTCTTTTAATTCGCGCATTTCTCCACTTCTCAAAGGGCGTGTTTCCCTTGGAATATCGTTTAAAACCAATAATATAATATAAAAATAAAATATTAATATATAAACATTACATTTTACCAATAATTATTTAAGAACGTAGCAAATACTTACGGCATCTATATTTTCGACTCCAAACTCCTTCACGGATTTCTTAATATCGTCCATGTACTTCAGCGCATAGTAGCCGCATTCAACGAAAGAAGAAGGTTGTTGAAAGCACTAAGAGAAAATAGATGTTAGTGTCAAAAACGGTTAAAAACGCATAAAATCGCAACTTAACACGTAATTTCAAGCATATGACTACGATTTTCAATTCTAACCACTTCAACACAATAATATATACCAAATAGTGTTGTGTGCCAAGTTTCGTGCAAAACAAACCAAGTTTGAGCTACTTTACGCGCGAAAGTGCCAAAAACGGTTAAAAACGCATAAAATCCCAACTTAACACGTAATTTCTAGCATATGACTATGATTTTCAATTCTAACCACTTCAACACAATAATATATACCAAATAGTGTTGTGTGCCAAGTTTCGTGCATAACAAACCAAGTTTGAGCTACTTTACGCGCGAAATTGACAAAAACGCTTAAAAACGCATAAAATCGAATTTGTGTACCTTTATTGCTGTCCATTTTGGAAATGTGGCTCTGGATGTAGATCCCATTTGTCCACGCACTTTTTTCATTGTGCTGAAACGCATGGGAAAATTAATACTATATATATATATATATATATATATATATATATATATATATATATATATATATATATATATATATATATATATATATATGTATATATATATATATATATATGTATATATATATATATATATGTATATATATATATATGTATATATATATATATATATATATATATATATATGTAAATATATATATATATATATATATATATATATATATATATACATATATATATATATATATATATACATATATATATATATATACATATATATATATATATATATATATATATATATACATATATATATATATATATATATATATATATATATATATATATATATATATATGTAACACTTAATTAAATCAAATTGGAAAAATAATTAATATTACGTGCGCATTCAACAACGCTTTCAATTTTGTGTTGCGAGGCGGGCTTTGAGGTTTTTGTAATGAGTCGAAGACGTGCACAGTGTTCGTTAAAGGACATATGACCTAAAGTATCCAATGCAAACTACAAACGCAAATTTAAAATCAACAAATTAGAGATTAGGTGACTTTAAAAATTAAAAGATAGGTTCAATTTCAAAAATAAAACTTACTCTTCCGTATATGGAGCCAGAATAAACGTGTGTTTAGATGCAAGGGAATTAGTCAAAGCAGTCTCAATGTATGCTCTGACGTCATCTGGATCATTTACATATTTAGTACCCGAAATCGACTCAGGACAAAACCATCCAATTTTTATTGGAGGTTCACAAGAATTTAGCTCCTCGTAAGCCGTACTAAACTCACAAATAAGAAAATTTTGTTAGTAATTCGGTTATTAAAACAATTAAACAACAATGCCTAACTTGTAAGATGATGAACATCACCTCATGTAGAGATGGAAAAGAGCTATGTTCAGCATCTCTTCATTCAAAAATTACCCGATGTCACTAGGACCAATAATTACAAACGGGCTCTCTAAAAAGCAGTATTGCTCCTTCAGCAGGTTCAGAATGAGTGGGTCCTCCTCACTTATGCGAGATGCATAATAATGCAGCCATTTGTAATCTTGAGAGAGATCTTTTAGCTCCTCATCAGTCAAAATTGGAGTGCTTGGCATCGACTTTGACCCAGTCGACACCTTTGTTGAGGAACCGACCTCTCTCCAAGATCCCTTTGGACTCTTTTGCTATTTCAATTTATACAATTAAATTAGTGTGAGCATGCAATTAAAAAAATAAAAACAAATAAGGTACAAATGATTCTTACCATGTTAGTGAATCGGACCCAAGCATATGGCCTTGTGACGAAACTACCTAGGGCGTCTGATAGTTTCTCAAGGCTCCATGCTGGCATTAGAACCGGGAGTGAGAAATCTTCAAACCCCTTTACAATAGTTTCCACGGCCACATGATGTGGCCACTTGTAACAGGCCTTGAATGCACTGTTTGGCCCTCTTTGGTTGGCTGGGCCACACCATACGCAACCTCAGTTAAGTCGCCATCACTAGCAACACCTAACTAAGGCAGCAAAAGAGAACAAGGAGTATGGCATCCTTTGTCTTACCCAGAATGTTCATGAGAGTCCCGAGTATGGCATCACATACATTTTTCTCTATATGCATAACGTCAAGACAATGCCTAACCTGTAGATCTCTCCAATATGGAAGCTTCCAAAAGATTGATTCTTTTTTCCATAATCGGTCTTCACCCCCTTGCAGTTGCCCCGTTTTACCAAATACAATCTCAACTCCCTTAACCTGTTCATAAACATCATAACCGGTCAACGGTCGACGAGCTACACGGTCCTCAACCTCCCCGTTGAACAACTTCTTCTTCTTACGATATTGGTGGTCTCGTGGGAGGAACTTTCGATGGTGCATGAATACGTGTTTGCACTTAGGAATCCACGTGGATTCCATGTCATCGATACATATTGGGCATGCTTTCTTCCCTTTGTTCTTATACCCCGATAAGTTGCCATATGCCGGAAAATCATTAACGGTGCATAAAAGCATTGCACGCAAGGTGAACTCCTCATTAGCATATTTATCAAACACTGAAACGCCTTCATCCCACATCTTTCTCAAATCCTCAACGAGAGGTGCAAGATACACATCTATGTCATTGCCAGGTTGTTTAGGACCCGAGATAAGAAGCGAAAGCATTATGTACTTACGCTTCATACACAACCAAGGTGGCAAATAATAGATCACTAAAAGTACCGGCCAAGGACTATGTTGAGAACTAAGATTGCGGAATGGGTTCATTCCATCCGTACACAGTCCGAGCCTTAAATTACGAACCTCATCCCCAAAAGTCTTATGCAACCTATCAATACTCTTCCACTCCGGAGAATCAGATGGATGTGTGAGCAAGTGACCTTTCTTCACCCTATCTGCATGCCGCCTCAAATTTAACGCATCTATCTTTATAGAAAACAAGCGCTTGAATCTAGGTATTATTGGAAGATACCACAATACCTTAGCCGGGGGCCCTTTAGCATCCCGAGCCCCTTTACGCTTGTAGCGCGATAACCCACACCTAGGACACTCTTCTAAGTTCTCGTTTTCATTCCGATACAACACACAATCATTCGAACACGCATGAATCTTCTGGTACTCTGAGCCGAAAGGACACATGAGCTTTTAGGCATAATATGTCAACTTTGGAAGTTCATTTCCCTCAGGAAGCATCTCACCTAACGCTTCTAATAACATTGTGAAACTAGCGTCACTCCAATTGAACTTTGACTTAATGTTGAAAATTGTCAACACTACTATTAGTTTGGTGAACTTTGTACATCCAGGGTACAAAGGCTTTTGAGAAGCCTCTGTCAACAAGTCAAAAACACGATGACGTTTTCCTAACTCATCCTCGACTCCCTCCATCATCTCATCAACACGATCCACATCCTCATCGACATTCTCTTCATCTGTCTCATACCCATCAACATGATCTACTACATCCTCATTGACATCGGCCACATTATTGACGTCCTCAACAACACTTTTCTCTTTGTAAACTCCCTCCTCACCATGCCAAACCCAAATATGATATTGAGGCCTAAACCCACGTCGAAGTATGTGCTCCCTAAGGATATCAACACTATCTACCTTTGATACATTGCCACAACTAACACATGGGCAATAAAAACCAACTCCCCCCGTCCTAACTTGATGTTCAAACGCAATACTACAAAATTCTAATACGCCATCAATAAATTCCGACGATTCAATGCTTCCATACATCCAAGAACGATCTTTTGTCATCCTAATTAGTGTGATTAATTGATTCAAAACAAAATTAATACACAACTTTTAAACATATATACTTAACGAAATCTAACTAACCATAAAATTAAGTAATAATCATTCATTTAACACTAATTAACCCAAATAATAACACAATGTTTTTTAAACTGTCCAAATGATGTTTATTGTAGTAACCATAATTAATATTTATATATATATATTAACAACATATAAAAACAATAAAAATAAAATCACATTCATAAACTTGGACAACTAATTAACATTCATATCAACAACTCATTCATTTAACCATATACAATCCTAATTAAACCTAATTTACAAACTAGAAAAAAAATTACGATAAATTTAAAACTTAAAAACCACACACATTCATAAATAAAATGAAGAAATTACTTAAAAATATAACAAAATATGATATATATATATATATATATATATATATATATATATATATATATATATATATATACATATATATATATATATATACATATATATATATATATATATATATATATATATATATATATATATATATATACATATATATATATATATATATATGATAAATTTAAAACTTAAAAACAACAACAACATACACATTCATAACGTATGACAAATTTAAACCTAATTTACAAACCACACACAAACCACATTCACAAATAATTACTAAATATGCAAATAATTAATTAACAAACCATATTTTTAACTAAATTACTAAATTCGTGAGTTTTGAAGATGAATTTTTGTCTTTTATTTTTGTGATATTAATTGATTTTCAACTCATGATAACGGTAAAAAAAACTAGAATAAAGAGGTGATTTTTAAGGCATCATGTATGTTATTATTATCATTATGCCCCGTACATCCCATTCACATTAAGTATGATTGAAGAATGATGATGATGATGAACAAGAACACAGTAGAAGAATAGTAGGGGGTTTATGAAAATTCGAAGTTTCAAGTTTGATGATGAACAAGAACAGCAGCAAGGATTTACCTTCAGAAACCGTTTGTGAAGATGAACAACAACAAGAATGATGAACAGCAGAAAATGACCGTTTGTGAAAATGAAGATGAACACAAGAAACGAACACAAATCTTGATGCTTAATCTTATACGTTTGTGAAGATGAAGAAGAGGAACGAAGCAAATGATGATGAAGATGAAGCGGTTTTTCAATGAGGAACAAAGCAAAGTACTGTATAATACGCATTTGAGAAGGGATTTGTGAAAAAAGAAACTGGCGGGTTTTTAAGAAAATTTTGTCCAACGGTCATTTGCTGCGGTTTAAACAAAACCGGAGCAATTACAAAATTTGTGAAGGGTTATTTGCTACGGTTCAAGCAAAATCGGAGCAATTAATATTTTCGTGAAGAGTTATTTGCTGCGGTTTTATCAAAACCGGAGCAATTAATATATTTTTGAAGAGTTATTTGCTGCAGTTCAAGAAAAACCGGAGCAATTAATGTAGTGTGAAGGGTTATTTGCTGCGATCAACTGGAAAACCGCAGCAATTAATATATTTGTTTTTCCTGATCCATTTTCCTATTTTTTGCTGCCAATACACAAAAACCGCAGCAAATGATGAGCAGCAAATATATTTTTTTTCACTAGTGAAGGTGTACATCTCTTTCATGCTGATGCAAATTAGGAAGATGATTCTCTTGTTAGTGGCACTTACATTATATATATAACATTTTTAATTCATTAACATTATTATCTAATACTTTTATATTAGTAACACACATATAAAACGTTTAAAATTGAAAATATTTTTTATATTGTTAACACTAATATGTTACAAGTTTGATACTAGTAACTCATTTTTAAAATTTTTTATACACAAATTGTTGTGAGACACGAACTCTCCGCGAGACGCATTAGATATATAGGATAAATGGCCCAATTAATACAAATTAAAGAGAAAGTAAGAATGTTGGCTCCTTGTTTTGAGGTCGTCTCTTTGAGAGACGGTCTCTCATAAGAGTAGTTATTTTTCACAAATTTTTACTTGAGACCGTCTTTATAAAAAACGCGTGTCAAATGGGTCGGCCCATTACTATTACTAAAAAAACAACTACCAAAAAAAACGCGCACTGTCTATTTGGACTTGGTGTTATAACTTATTGAAGTTAGTATTATAACCTATTAGAGTTGGTATTATAACCTATTAAAGTTGATATTTAGAGTTGTTTGTTATCCCTCTTCTTTATAATTACCATTTTATTATTGAAGTATAAATTTGTTTATTTGTTTTCTTTAGTTAGTTACGGTAAATTTTTAAAAATAATAAAAGGCTAAGTTTTAAAATAAATTTAGTCAGGGTTCATTTTTAATGTAATAAATTCAAAAGTTAAAATTACTTTGACAATTTTTGTTTAGGAAAATACAATAATTAAGCATAAAATTTATTCAATATAAAAAACAGCTACTCTTATGAGGAAATGTCTCTCAAAGAGACGACCCTAAAACAAGGAGCCCACATTCTTACTTTCACTTTAATTTGTATTAATTGGGCTATTTAGCTTAGATATCTAATGCATCTGGTAATATGGTAATATGGTAATATGGTAATATTTAATGTCTCTGAAGGATCAATTAAAAAAATAAACAAATTTATACTTCAATAATAATATGGTAATTAAAAATAAGAGGGAAAACAAACAACTCTAAATACCAACTTCAATAAGTTATAACAACTTCAAATAGAATCGCACAACCCGCATATTTCTGGTAATTGTTTTTTTAGTTATAATAATGGGTCGGCCCATTTAAGATGCGTCTTTTTATAAAGACGGTCTCAAGTAAATATTTGTGAAAAACAACACGTCAACTGATTCTTCAATCAGCCCCTTTCCCACATTCGTTTTGTCATCCCTTCCCCGCCTTTTCTAAGCAGACCTTTCCCCACAACATTCCTACGCATATCTTCTTTAAATCTAGAACCTAAATCAAGACAAAACATATCCCAATTCACATCAACCTCGCTGATATGTATGCTTCAAACCAAGACTCTTCCTTACCACACATATAAATTGAGGCAAAATCCATTTTCTACTCATCATTAATTACAAAGGCAAAAATATTTTTTGGCTTTTCTAATCCAAGCCCTTGGGTTAGACCTATCAAAAGTAGGAATTTGAAGTTTGGGGTTAAATCCTGATTAGAGAGATTGATTGCGTTGATGTGGGACTATGCCAAGAATACCAGTTTCTTGGTTGGATCTTGATGAACGACCCTGCTCTTCCAATTTTTTGTAGGTTTTAAACAATTGGTCACATTTGGCCTCCAAGGTTTTCACGATTTCTTCCATTGCAGCCACTCTAGAAGTAGTATTTGCACGGGTCCCCGCCAGAATGAGAAAGAATATTGGAAAATTCGACCAACAGCCTCTATAGTGCAAAATGACAGACCAAGATAATAGAGTGTACGACAGCAGTGGCTCTGACACCAATGTAACAGGAACTTAAGATAAGCTCCTGTTATTAAGCCTACACAGGTGTATAAGAATAACAAAAGAGACAGAGAGAGATATAAGAGCAAGACAGAAGAGATGAACAGAATTAGATAGATTAGAAAGGGAATGTGTTATTATTCAATATTCAAAAATATATAGCCTTTGATCACATTACATCTTTTTATACAACTTCTCGCCAATGAGTCAAGAGTCATAACTAACTCTAACTAACTCATAATAGCTTGTAATTACAACTAACAACTGACAAACTCAAACTGACTATTACACGAACTTCCCTACAAACTACCGGTCATCGCTCACCAGTCACTACCTTTAGTTTGGTTTTATGCTGATGGGAAGTTTTGTTTCTTGAATATGGATTCTTTTTCCTGAAATACTTAATTTCTTGAAGGCTAAATCTGTTTAAAATATACTCCCTCCGTTTCTATTTGTTCTTTCTATTTGGGTATTTCACAAAGATTAAGAAAAAGAGAATTTTTGGTGATAGTGGGTATTATTTTAATTATATAATAATGGGAAGTAATGATTGTATTGGAAGTATGAGGTTGTAGTGGGTATTATTTTAATTAAATAGTAGTGTGAAGTAATAATTGTATTGTAAGTATGAGAGAAAAAATAATTATAAATAAAAGAAAATGGGTACATTAAAAGAAAAGGGGGATTTTAAGGGGTAAAAGTGAGATAAAAACTTTCTAAAAATAGAAAGTATTCTAAAGTGGAAGAACTTTTGAAACTATCCGTTATAGTAATGTGGAAGATCAAAAAGGAATGGAGGGAGTATCCTGTTTGTTGATATTAAATTGCTTAAAACAATATCTTCTTAATTTGTGTATTGAATATCATGATTAGAGTATTGATTTATTTCTTAATTTCTTCTGAATTTCTCTAATAAGGGACATTCATTTTTTCTTTTAAATTCCCAAAGTATTTTGTTCACGTACAAAATGAAGATTGATATTTAAATGCAAAAAAGTTTATGGTAGACTTTTATGTTTTGAATGTCATATTAGAATTAACTCTTCGTATTCCATACAAAAGGAGATAAATAAATAAAGAGTAGAGGAAATCGTTGATTAGATAATTGTCTGGTTTCTAGCTTTTGAAATTTTGTGATGTAATTATATATTTTTATTGTTAGAGTCGTAGAGGTGTGCCATCAACTATTACTTTTTCCCTAATACAATTCATTGTGCTCCAATCTAAACCTGCTTTACTAATTTGGTGTTCCATGATCTTGGGGTTCTTTTTTTCCTTTTGTGAAAACACTTGACGATGTTTATGACAACTTAATATTACGATGTACCAAATTTTCTTCATCTTTAAGGGGTTTTGTTTTTTAGGCACATCCAAGTAAGTAGCTTGATGAATTAATTAATTTGTTGGAGATACCATTGTGGGATTTTTTTTTTCTTTAATTTTTTTTTTTCAATAATGCAGCAAACTTAGTATAACAATAAATAATAATTTTTTGTTTTTTTGGTTCCTTATTCTTTAGAGTTGTTAGAGTAAACCAATGCCACACAGTTATTGGAATTAGAGCAAATTCAATGCGATAATAAACAATATCCTAAATATCGCCAAAGTGAGAGTGACTTACGATAAATGAAGTCACTTGCCTTTATCTAATAATGACACTGTTGTTTTGTAACTTTATAGCTGCTTTACAAATACCAAATCATGGTGCAAACATCTTTATTTGAAAACAAAACTTTGCAAATTGGCTGGGTGCCTAATCAACTTTTTTTTCACTTGGACATTTAATAAGTTCCCTGATCCTTTGTTGCAGTTGATCTTTAAAAAGTATAGACAACCCTTTGAAGTCACTTAATAAGTTTAGAGAATATACGGCTCACCACTTGTACAATAGGAGCTTCTTTGTTGGATTCCTTGGAATGTTTTGCATTTCTTTAATGGTCGATGACTCTTTGTCCGAACAAGTTGTAAATTTTGTACGTTGGTGCAGTGTTGACGATCATAATGTTTCTGAACTTGAGCAATGAAGGAGTGCATGGACCTTTTAAGATTTGAACTTTTAACTTGTCAAATGATGATCTACTTAAGTATCATTTATGACATGTTTTACAAGGAAGACAAATATTTGTTATATCAATGCAGTAGAGTTGAGACAAATATATTCATGCTTTACAAGGAAGACGATACATTATATTTGTTATATCAATGCAGTAGAGTTGAGACAAATATATTCATGCTTTACAAGGAAGACGATACATTATATTTGTTTTATATTAAAAAGAATAATACCTAGGTAATGTGTTTATTTTATAAACAGTGTGATTGATTAGTGAATAGGTTTTTTTTACTTGAACTATGTATATTTCGGTAAATACTTTTGACAAAGGATGTATAAAATATCTATATCTATTACTAGTAAAACCACACTATTTTTTCTATAAATAGTATACTATCTTTGTCCACTAGTCTAATTTTATGAATCATTGTAGCCACATTTTGTGCATGTGATAGACGAATATAATTTGCCACGGGTTATTGTATGTTGCAGAAGAATATGATTAGCCACGGGTTCATTTACGTGGCAAAGGAGTATAATTAGCCACGAGTAAATGCGTGGGCCTAAAGAATATAATTAGCCACGGGTAAACGCATGCGACTAAAATAATGATTAGCCATGGGTTATGCCTATGGCAAAATAATATAATTAGCCAGGGGATCTCCTGAGGCAAAAAAAAGTTCATCCCACAACCATGTTTTTCTCATGGCCAATTTGGATTAACTATGAATAATACCAACTTAAGGTGGTATTTCCCTTGAATAAACCTAAGATGTTAAAAATCAAACTATAGGAGATTATATGACAAAAAAATTGGTAAATTAGTTAATAAAATAAAGTTGGTATTATTCTATGAAAAACCCCCTAAGTTGGTATTATTCATGGTTAATCAAAAGTTGGTATTATTGTAGGAGAAATAGCGAATGGTTGTATTATTCATGATAACTTTGCCTTTAAGTTTTTACAAATGATATTTATATTTTGTAATTTAAAAATGTATTAAAAATTCAATTTTGGTGTTTTGTGAATACGTCATGGGTGGTTGTACAAGATCTTTTAACAAACATTTAGCGACGAAGCATGTAATCACAAATGAAGCTCATGCGGCAAGTGTTAACAAGACCACAAGAGGAAGCCTACAAACGCAATCAGTTGGGTGGACAATGGAAATGCCTGGCTGAGGTATTCCTTTTAATTAGAATCGTAATTAAATGATTGATGAATTTTCTAAATATGTAATTTCTGATGAGTTGGAATTTAACCATGGTGAAAGTAAGGCTTATGAGTATTACATTAGAAAAACTTTGCAACCACAATATAGAGTGATCCTTAGGAACCCTCTTAAACGCCACACGATTAATTATATGAATCAAAACATTTGAATTAGTAGAAATTTTTAAATCTTTTAAAGGTAGGTTTAGCATAACAAATGATATTTGGTCTATCCCAACATTTAGAACCTTATTAGTGTGTAACAGCACATTGGATAGACCATAACTGGTATATTCAAAAAAGAAATATTGCCTTTGAGTTGATGCCCAAAAAACATACGATTGATAAGATATTTTGTTGTTTTACCGATAACAAAACCTTCAACATTAGATGCATGGAACTTTTGTATGACAAACCTACTTTCAATTTTATCCTTGGTGGTAGATGCTTACGTATACCTTGTTGTGCTCATATTATAAACTTATATTTCCAATTAGGTATTAAAACATTAAGTGAATTATTAGATCCCATTAGAGATATAGTTAAGTTGGTTAGACTAGGACAAGTAAAGAGGAGATATAAACAATTATATGACCATCATGGACTTAAAAAGCTATATTTGTCATTAGACACTCCTACACGTTGGGACTTGACTCATGACCTGTTAAAAAGGTTTATTACATATGGTGTTGTTATAACACAACTAGATAGTGAATGTACGGATAAAGGTATAAGCAACGCACCATGGGAACTAGCAATAGGTGTACACAAAATATTAGAAGCGTATGACCACGCAATTAAAATTTTTTCATATGTGTACGAACCAAACGTCCACCTAGTAATAAGTGAAAAAATTACCATTTTATACCAACTTGTTAACCATTCACATAATGATATTAATGGATTCTTAAAGCCAATTCTTGAAGATATGATGGAAAAATGGAATAAGTATTTTTATGATTTTCCTTATGTTTATGGAATTGAGACAATTTTAGACCCATCCCTTAAAACAGAAAATATTACTAAATTGATAAGCTTTTACTACCATTCATTAGTCGTCCACAGAGTGATGTACATAATTATATTGGAAACTGTAAAATGCTTTGAGCAGAGCTTGATGATTAATATTCGAGTGTGCCGTGATATATTTAGGTGTGCTAGCGTCTTAGTACAAGCCACTAGGTTTAATCCAATCATAACTAAGATAATAAGGTAAGATGATAATTTTGTAGGGCCTACTTCTTCCTCATCTTCCTCTTCATATTTAGAACTAGATAATTATCTTAAACATCATTTTAAAATTGAACAAGATAGTTTTATTATTTTAGAATGGTGGAAAGAAAAATCAATAGAAACTCCTCATATTATCAAGAATTGCGAAGGATATCCTTACAATTTCGACTTCTATTGTTGTGTCGGAATCTATTTTTAGTACAGGATAAAGATTTCTTGATGAAAAGAGATCTCGTCTTACTCCACATACTATTCAAATATATGTTTGTAAGAAAGATTGCGATCAAGTGGAGGTCCATACACAAGGACTGAAGAACGATGATGATCAAGATGATGATAATGATCCATGGATGATAATGGATACATCTGCATAATCACGAGGAGAGGCACCGGAAACATCGAACCAACAAGATGACGATGAAGATGACGAATAGGATTATGAATATAGGACAACGATCAATCAACATTCAACAACTACAAATAAAAGGTATAAAAAAATATACGTTCTAACCGACTCAGTTTCAGAATCTCTATTGCTCGATCAATTATCTTTAATCTCCGATTAAATATTCTTAATTACCCGATTATCAAAAGCAAATCACCAAAATCCCTAAAATATCATTTTCATTTTTACCAAATAGCCCAAAAATCCTAGCTATTATTTTATGTTACAATAGTCATTATATTTTAAAATCATTTTATGAATTTTTAAAGAATGTTTTAAACTCGTTTTTCAAATAAATTTGCCGAATATTATTTTAATAACTTTATAACTTTTACTTCTTTAAAAAATCTATTTTATATTTTTAAGAAATTATTTATTATTTTATGTTACAAAAAGTTTCCTTTGATCAATTATTTTACGATTTCGTTAAAATATTACGTTTTAAGTTCTTCTTCTTAACCGAGCTTTGTTAAATTATTAATTTAACTTTATATCTTTGATTTATATGTTTCGACACAAACTATATTCATCAATTTTATTATCAACTTTAAAGTTTATATTTAGCTAATTTTAAGTACAAACTAAGCTAAATTTCAACACTAATCCTTAACTAAACAGACGATTACTTTAATATACACCTACTAGCACCAAAATAGGATAAAATTTGACCAAAAATAGTCCCACAACAGCCTCTACAACCAGCCCCCCTTTCCGTAAGCCAACACCATGATTTCCCTACTTTTTGTTCTTACACAAGTCACCTAAAAGCCTCTACACACCTAGCGTAACCTATCTAATCTTGCATGCACCATCATTAGTCCAATTTTTGGCACAACTAGCCCCGCTAACCAACCTTCCTAATTGTGTGATATCAACCCCCAACCCCTTTCTTTTTTTTTTTCTCAATTTTCTCCTTAATCCACACTTGAACAAATCTCCTAATTCTCTTGAAAATTCCTTTTGTTCTTAGTTAAAGAATTCATTGAAGAAGTTTAACATCATCAACTTTCAAGTCAAGTTCATCAATTTTCTCTTAAGATAAAGCTTGTTCAATTGAAGAGGATAAATTTACCCAACACTTGGATATTATATTTCAAGAACTATTTGGAGATTATCATTCATGGAGCCTTCTTGAAGCATACGTTATTGTGGGAGCATTTTTCTTATTTTACTATTATCCTCTATTTTGGCCTGAGTACACCTTGCTAGCTAAAATGATACACACTTCTTAACTTTCTTACTATATGACATTTATATTTATATTTACTTGAATATGTGAAAGATATGATAATATGTTCAAATGAATTAATTATATCTAGCACGTTAACTTAAACTAAGAATAACATATTCTTTTTAAAAAGTAAAAATAAAGTGTTTATTATAAGTTTAAGTATATGAATGTTATAAAATGAAAATTTATGATATTTTATGTATATTAATGTTAGAAATGTTATTCATAGGTTTATATTATAAATTTTCAACTATTATAATTATTCATGAGAATAATATTAATTAAAATCATAAAAGAAAAATATATTAATATGAGATTTTTTTTATTTCTAAGATATTAATGATGGATATATTTTTATATGGTGTGTTTTAGCTTTAGTTTCATGCATGTTAATTTTATGAGTTTCTATTATGTAAAAATGCGTAAAACTGATGTTTTGTGATATTTTTGTGACGTTATTGTTGTGAATAAATTTATATAAGCTTAGAAACTTTAGGAGTGTATTTTATATAAAATCCACAGTAGTTAAAAGTTACGAAATCATTTAGGTTCATTTCCTTAAAGTTATTTCATTAAAAAGGACATTAATGGAATTTTAAGTAATAAATATGTTCTAATATATTTAAAGGGGTTAATTATATTCTTAATGAATAAAAAATTCATAAAATTATATTATTGTATTTCCTACAAGTTTAGACCAGAATATAAACTTTTGATTTTTTTTCTATGAATTTCCCCAAGTGTTGGGCTATTTACAAATAAAATGAAAATGTTAAAAAATAAAGTAATTATTAAATAAAGTTTTATTCGATCTATAGCTTTTATTAGACTCTTTTATGGACAGTAGGTTTGGAATCTGATCATTGAATCAGTTTATATGAGCATTTATGGACCTTTGTGAATTTTAATAGTTTGGTAATAAAACGATAAATCCAAAAATGATAAAATATGAAATAAAAACTAAGTGAACTATTTCGCACTTAAAGTTTTTATGACACACTCTCATATATAGTAGTATCATATGAGGACCCATGGACAAATTTTCATTGACATTTGAAGACATTAATAACTTTTCAACGGTTTAATGCTAAAATGACTATATTAAATATTAATACCACGCATTTTATTGGGTAGATCCACTTGATATTAACTTTATATAGTACTGTAATGCCTTGGTAATTTTTCGATGATTTTATTTGGACTTAAATAATTAACCAAGATTATCAATCGGTTTATCGGTAAATTGGCCAAATAATTTACCTTGTGTTAACCATCTTGTTAACCATTCCCATAATGATATTAATGAATTCTTAAAGCCAATTCTTGAAGATATGATGGAAAAATGAAATACGCACTTTTATGATTTTCCTTATGTTTATAACACGTCCCCACAGACGGCGCCAAAGTGTTTCGGTAATGAAACAAGGAAGTGCAAAAGACAATTAAAACACCTGAAGTGGAAGTGTTATCAAAGTCAACAATCAACGAACTGGAAGTGAGATGTAACTATTCCGTGGAACTGACCTGAAGTCATGCAACACAACACGTTAGCCTTGCCCGGAGGGGTGATCTCCCGGAAAACCCCTCCGACGCTCAAGTCAGATAGGAGATAAGAGATCAATGAATGAATGATAATAAGTTGAATGTAAGACTGTATATATATCAATGAAGAATCAACTCCTTTAAGAGATGATATTCAAAACACATATTAAATTAAACAAAAAATTAAGTAATTATATTTAGTTGTTTAAATAGGTCAAAAATCATATTAGATATAAAGTGATTAATTGATAAATATTTCAAGCCCAAAATATGTTTGAAATAAAATGACTTAAGTTAATTGTCTTTATAAGATAAGGTTAAATTTAAACTAAATTTAAAGGTGTATTCAATAAGTAATTAATTGTTGTTACACGATTTATTACTTGAATATTTGAATAAATAATTTGATTGGCAAACAAGTTAATACTAATTATAGGTTTTCCTATAAATCTAGAGTTATTTTTAACCTCACCTAAAAATAGGAAGAATAATAATTCAAATTAAGCTAAAACATAGGAACATTATGTGGCTTATCTTTTCCCGTTATTATTTTTTGAATTATTTGATTTCAAATGCTTTGTATGAGTATTAACGTGGCAGCACATCAAAGAATAGAAATAGCTAAAAATAGTATCAAAAACGTGTATTGAACAAGTCTTAGAGGGGCATCAGTTTTACTTGCGGCTCAAGGTTTTGAAGACTAGTTCAGATTGATCAGATTGGCGAAATAATAGGATGAGGTTTCCTGCGTTTGTAAGACTATGTTGAGGCATGACATATATATAAGAAGCTTCATTCAAGGATTAAGGATTGCAACACCACTCACAAATTAACTTTTTATTTACTTTGAGATCTAGTATTCAAAAAGTGTTGTAAACTTAGTTCATCTAACTCTTACATTTATAATAGGATATAGAGTTAAAAAGAGTTAGAATTTTAGTTTTCATCTACGCCTAAAGCTTGGAATACTTATTAAAATATTCATTTTGTTTTCTCTTTTGTGAGATTGGGATTAGTACTTTTATTAAGGAAACTTGTAAGACGTTCTTCAAGGGGAAGAACATGGTGAGAGAAGATAGAGAGATCATTTAAGTCATCTTAAGTTCATTAATAAAAGGCGTTGAATCCTACAGGTTGGAAGAGAGCCCATAGACAGGGAGTATCCTATTAACAGCTAAACCTCTTTAACAAATTCCTTGCTCTTATTTACATATATTTTCGCACATAGTTCATAGATCTATTCGACCTAAAATAGTTCTAGAAAACTGTTTTGAAAGGTCTCCTAAGCTCTTGAGCTTACCTTCTAAAAAACATTTTAACCGAGCATACTCTCTATTCACCCCCCCCCCCCCCCCCCCCCCCCTCCCTCCTCTAGAAAGTATTCGATCTCCTATCAATCTTCAATTGGTATCAGAGCTAAGTTTCACATATAAAGATTAACATCTTGTGATGGATCCTATAGGAGAAGGGTTGTTTGCTCAAGGTCGTTCGTGTTCTAGGCTGCTTTGTTTTGTGGAACAAATTTTTCTCGTTGGAAAACTTTGATGAAGATGTTTGTGACTGATCAAGATATGGAACTTTGGGACATCATAAGTAAAGGACCTATGCTGCAAATGAAAAAGGACGCTCAAGGAACTGATATGGTAAAAATTCGAGTCCGAATACTCACAAAGTGATTTGGAATCCGTGTCCAAAAACTATAGAGCAATGAATCAATTGTGTTGTGCTTTAAATGGTACCTAGTTCAATAGAGTTTCATCATAAACAAGTGCTAAGGGAATATGGGATAAGTTGGTTGTGATGTATGAAGGAACAAGTCAAGTCATGGAGACAAAGATCAACATTCTTATGCATCAATTTGAAATGTTCACGATGAAAAAGGATGAAAATATTAATGAAATGTTTACTCATTTTACGTTGATTACTAACAGTTTGAATTCTCATGATAAAACTTTTACTATTGCAGAAAAAGTCTAGAAGGTCTTGAGGGGTCTTCCAAGATCTAAATGAGGTCCAGAAGTCACCGCCATCGAAGAACCTCAAGACTTGAGAGTGCTATCGCTTGACGATCTACTTAGAAAGCTCACAACTCATGAACTTACTCCACATGATGATGATACTATCTATGAAGAATCCTGCTCTAAAGTCAAAGAAACATCAAGAATCCTCAAGCGAAAATGAGGAAAGTGATGATGAGGGAGATCCCTTTGTCTTAATCATAAGAGGTCTAGAAGGAATCATGAAGATGCGAAAAAGATTTTAAAAAAATTTAAATCTAAAAGCAAAGGTAATCTTCTAATTCCAATTCTAAAACTAACAAACTTGCTTGTTTGGAGTGTGGATCTACAGAGCATCTTGTAAAGGAATGTCATAAAAAGAAAAAGGAATACTACAAGAAAAGTAAAAAGAAACAAGCAATGGTTTCTAAGTGGAGTGACTCCGAAGGGGTCAACCGAATCGGAAAGTGAAGATGGTTAGCCTCACTTATGTCTCATGGAAAATGATGACAAACATGATGATCTAGAACAAAACCATAAGAAGGTACTTGACTATCTTAACTCTTGTTCTAAAGACTAATTAGTTAAAGCTCTCTTTGATATGTTTCTAATTGAACAAATCTTAAAATATAGAATTTGTCACTATGCCGAAGGTTATGAAGACCTTATAAAGAAAACTGGATCAGCTTAAGGCTGAAAGATTAAAATTTGAAGAGATTGTCAAAGTCTTGAAAGAACAAAATATTAGTCAAATGAAAAAGCTCATTGATCTTCAGAATGAAAATGATGATCTTGCATCAGATCTTAAGACTTTGAGATATGAGTCTGAGAAAAGTTTACAATCCTTAACAAAGTTAAATGATTTCGAATTTTAATTCATAAAAATGCTTACACGAAAAAAAAGATCTAATGATAAACGTAGTATCGTTTATAATAATCCTACACATAAGAGTCAAACCACATTTGTTTAAAGTGCATACATAGACGCTTACCTACTTGCTCTTTTTGTTGCAAAGAAGGACATCTTAAGTCTGCATCTCCCTACAAACGTAAGGACAATTATATCATGAAGAATACCTTTTCTTTTGAGTTACGTGAAGAGATAAAGCAAATATGGGTTCCTAAAGGGACAAGACAACCTAACATGGTCTACCCTAAATATGGTCCCAATTTGTCACTTGGTTAGCCATATAAGTGGATGTTAGATAGTGGGTGTTCAAGACATATAAGTGGTAAAGTTTCTTTATTTTCTGAAATTAAAGAAAAGTGTAGTGGCTCGATTACTTTAGGTGACAAAGGTAAATGCAAAATATTAAGTGTTGGCAAAGTTGGTAAGGATCCTTCTAAAGTTATTAATAATGTCTATTTGGTTGCAGGTCTAAAATTTAACTTGCTAAGTGTGTCTCAATTAGGCGATAAAGGTAATCAAGTAATTTTTGATAAAGAAAAATGTGTTGTCAAAAATCCTAACACCGGAGATACATTTATTACCGCCCTTAGACACGATAATTTTTATGCTTTGAAAACTAACTTAATTGCAGCTCAAAATTTCAAGTGTTTAAAGGCTATAACAGATGATCCAAAGCTGTGGCATAGAAGGCTGGGACACATCAACACGCACACCATGCATGAATTAGTAAGTAAAGATCTGGTTAAGGGACTTCCAGCTCTTGACTACAAGCACAGTCCGTCATGTGATGCATGCATTAGAGGTAAACAAGTAAAAGTTCATTTAAACCAAAGAAAATGGTAAGTACTTCAAGACCATGTCAACTTCTACATATTGATTTATGTGGTCCGATGAGTGTAAGAAGCATACGAGGTAAATATTATATTCCAGTAACAGTTGATGATTATTCTAGATTTACGTGGGTTGATTTTTTGATGGATAAAGGTGAAGCCTTGAAACCGTTCTCAAGACGCTGTAAAGAAATGCAAACTTAGTTGAATCTTCCAATTGTTTTAGTTAGAAGTGATCATTGGAGAGAGTTTGATCAACTAGGCTTTGATTCTTTTTGTGAAAAATATGGTATAACCCATAACTTTTCAGCTCCTAGGACACCCCAACAAAATGGTGTGGTTGAAAGGAAAAATCGCACTTTAGAAGAAATGGCTAGGACTATGGTTATAGAAAATGGATTAGCCAAACATTATTAGGCCGAGGTAGTTAATACAGCAAACTATGTCTTATATAGGTGTCGCATTACACCTATACTTAAGAAAACCCCCTATGAGTTGTTTAAAGGTAGAAAACCAAACATAGCTTACCTTAGACCATTTGGTTGTAAGTGTTTTATCCATGATAATGGTAAGGATAATCTAAGCAATTTGACGCGAGAAGTGATGAATGAATATTCTAGGATACTCATCAAAATATTAAGGCTTATAGAGTTCTAAATAAGCGAACAAGTATGTTGAGGAAACTATACATGTGGTACTCAAAACTCAATCCTCTCTTAAAAATTTATGTGCATTTTCTGCTTTTGTTTCTCTTGTAGAACCAAAGGATATAAAAGAAGCAATAAAAGAACCTAAGTGGATCATTGCTATGCAAGTTCAACTAAATAAATTCGAAAGAAACTAAGTTTGGGATCTGGTTGAAAAACCATTAAATTGTACAATTATTGGAACTAGATGGGTCTTTCGCAACAAGATCCATAAGGATGGAGAGATCACAAGGAACAAAGCAAGGCTATATGCTCAAAGCTATAATCAAGAAGAAAGTATTGATTATGACGAAACCTTTGCACCCGTGTGGCAAGGTTAGAATCTATTCGAATTATGATTGCGTTTTCTTCGTATATGAATATAAAATTATATCAAATGGATGTTAAAGGTGCTTTCATAAAGGGCTACTTACAAGAGGAAGTATATGTTAAAAAACCACCTGGTTTAGAAAATCTGAATTTGCCTAATCATGTGTTTAAACTAAACAAAGCATTATATGGCTTGAAATAAGCTCCAAGGGCTTGGTGCGATAGATTTAGCTCACATTTCCTAGAGAACAACTTTCAACAAGGTAAATGGATAAAACGCGCTTTATTTAAATTAAAGGAAAAGATGTTCTTGTCGTTCAAGTATGTGTTGATGATATAATATTTGGAGCTACTAATGATTCTTTATGCAAGCAATTTTCTGAAATCATGTGCAAAGAATTCGAAATGAGCATGATGGGAGTTTGAACGTTCTTTCTTAGACTACAAAAAAAGTAAAAGAAAGACGGCATATTTAATTGTCAAAGTAAATATGTTAGAGATCTTTTAAAGAAGTACAATATGGATCAATGCAAGATTGCTAATACGCCTTTGAGTGCAACACTAAGTCTAAATCAAGAATAAATGGTAAGAGTGTTGATCAAACTTCTTATAGAGGTATGATTGGTTCACTATTGCATTTAACAGCTAGTCGTCAAGATATAATGTTTAGTGTTTGTTTATGTGCTCGCTTTCAAGCTAACCCAAAAGAATCTCATTCAACGGCTGTTAAAAGAATCTTTAGACTATTTACATGGGATTAATGACTTTGGTCTATGGTACCCTAGTTGTGAAAATTATGCTTTGATTGATTTTTCAGATGTGGATTATGCCGATTATAAGGTGGATAGAAAGAGCACTTCAGGATCATGTTAATTCTTGGATCATCTTTAAATTAATGGTATTCAAAATAGCAAAAATTTAGTGGCTTTATAAACAGCAGAAGCTGAATATATAGCAGTCAGTGCATGTTGTTCTAAAATTTATAGATTGCATAAAAGCTTCGAGATCTTGGAATTAATCCTTACCAATTAAGTGTGACAACACAAGTGCAATATGTATTACTAAAAATTCGGTACAACATTCACATACAAAACACATTGAGGTATGTCACCATTTCATACGTGATCACATTGAAAAAGGTAACGTAACGAACAAAACACGTTGAGGTTTGTCACCAAATTCTATAGCATTTTAAAATGCTAAGGATATGTTTGTTTTATCCTCTCATCTTGATTTCTCCCCTACCCGTCAATTAACCCATAATGAATTAACCTTACCTGGCAACTTCTTCACAATTTGTTCTCCAAAATCTTTTATTCTAAGGGTTCCTCTTGTGAGTTAGTTTCTGATGCCCACTTAATTTTGATGTGGAAAATTTCTACGAGAAAACCTATAGATTATGCTTCATTAATCATCTCCACCATGCGTTTCTACAGTTCAAGATTTAGGAACTTAGCCTTACTATACATCAATCTCCGGTATCGGATTTTTGATCATTTTAATCCTTTTCCGATAACGTTTAGTCCTCTTTAGGGATCTTTGAAATCAATGGCAAATATGATTTATATTCAAATTTTTCAATGGCAAAGAAAGAAGAGTTATAGAAAGTTCATAGGAAAAGGGTTATTCTTCTAGAACCTCATTCTAAAGACCACCTCACTACCCATTCTCGCTTCAATTTCCTTGATTTTGAGGTTAGTGAAATCAAATTGTCCCACCTTGAACATCACGACAAAGTATCCACTCGTACTTTTATGTTACATACTTTCATCAAAGAGATGAAGGGATGGTTGTTGAGGATGTGGTCGTGGAAGAAGAAGTGGAAGAGGAAAAGGCTGATAAGGAGATCGAGGAGGTGCACAAAGAAGAGGTTGAGCATGTGGAGGAAATAGTAGAGGAAGAAAATGAGGAGGTGAAGAAAGAAGAACTTGTTGTTGCTCCAATTATTCAAGCACCACCACCATCACTGTTTGAGACTACACCTTCCCCTGGTAAACCTAAAGCTTCCAAGAAAAGGAAGATGCAGTCCAGGAAGTAATTTTTTTTTAAGATGTTAGTTTGATAAAAAATATTTTTATTTTCAATAAACAATTTAGTTTTTGCAAAACAAATCCCAACATTTTTAGTCCCTGTTTCTTTTATATGAAAGTCAAAAAGGGGGAGAATATTTTGGTTTGTCATAGTTTAGATCAGTCGTAGCTTATGGTTGGTTATGGTTTGCATGCTGCGTATTTTGCTTGATGATTGTTTGCTTATTGCTCCAATTCATATTCATGCTATCATGTTCATAGTTGATTATTTTTCTCATGTTGATTAATGTTCACATGCTCATGTTCATGTTCATGATACATTATTTTATTCTTCATTTCGTGATGATGATGATGGTCTTAGATAATGATGATGGTCTCTTTGCATGAGTTATGGTTGGTTGTTTGTTACTTGTTGTTTTGATAAATTATTGATTGATTTTAGAACCATTTTATGTATTGTTATTGGTAGATACATATTAAATGGTATGGATATATTATGTTTACTATTCTGTTTTGAGACAGATTTCAAAATCTTTTAAAATTTCTGCTTTCATGCTTAATGATGAATTTCTATGGTTTATAAAATTTGTTTAAGTGTTTGTTCTTATTATGTTTCTAAAATGATTTTCACATAGTAATATGATTTCGGAAAATATAGTTTTGACTTTCATCAAAGGGGAGATTGAAGACTCAACTTCTTTAAGCAATGATATTCAAAACACATATTAAATTTTACAAATAAATTAAGTAATTATATTTAGTTGTTTAATAGGTCCAAGATCATATTAAATATAAAATGTTTAATAGATAAATAATTTAAGTTCAAAGTCCAAATATGTGTTGAAATATGTTTGATTTAAAGTTGACTTAACTTAACGTTTAATAAGATAAATAATTTCGAATAAGTGAAACTTATGGTGTAATTACAAGGTTTTAATTGATAAGTTAAATAAGTAGTTTAATTACTGAACAAGATTATTCATATAATAGGTTTTACTAAAAATATGGAGTTGTTTTTTAGTGAACCTAAAATATAGGAAAGACTAATTCAAATGAACCTATAGTTATGGAATAATATGTGGCTTATATAATTTGGTTAAATTGTTTGAATTAATCAATATACTATGCTTGGTATAAGAACTAACGTGGCAGGATCACAAAGTTTTGGAGAACCTAGAAAATAGCCAGAAACACAGTTGTACTGAACAAGTCAAAGTGGAGCGTCTATTTTACTTGCTGACCAAGGCTTTGAAGACTGATTCAGCATAACCAAGTGGAGAAAATTAAGGAATGAAGTTTTAATTTTCTTAATGGCTATGTTGAAGGCATAACATATATATAAGAGGCTTCATTTAAGAGTTAAGGAGAATTACAACACAACTTACATTTTAGCTTCCTATTTACTTTGAGTCTTATGATTAAAATGTGTTGTTAACTTAGTTCTTCAAAGTTCATCTAACTCTCTCTTTGTAATAGGTTTTAAAGTAAAAAGGAGTTAGAATTTTCATTTCGTTTACGCCTTAAAGTTTGGAATAATTTTAAAGTATTCAATTATTTTTTCTTGTGTGAGATTTGGATTAGAACTTTTATTAAGGGAACTTGTAAAACGTTCTTCAAGAGGAAGAACTTGGTGAGAGAAGATAGAGAAATCTTCTTAGTCATCTAGGGCTCATTAATAAAAGGCGATGAATCGTATGGTTTGGAAAAGAACCGATAGGCGGGGAATAAAGTTTTAGTAGTTGAACCTCATTAACAAATCTCTATTGTTCTTGTTCAGGGTCATTTTTGCATTTGGGTTTTTAGATTTATTGTTCAACGTAAAACAGATTCAGAAATTGTTTTGAAAGGTTTTCTAAACTCTTGAGCTCACCTTCCAAAGAAAAATTTTAAGTTGGCATACTCTCTGTTCACCCCCCTCTAGAGAGTATTCGATCTCCTATCAACTTTCAATATTTAAAATTCAACTCCTTTAATTGATGATATAAAACGCATAATAAATTAATTTTGAAATTAGGTAACTACATTTATTTGATTAATTGGTCCAAAAATCATATTTAGTATAAAATGAATTTTATATATGTTTATTTGGTATTAATTAATATGTATTCCTGTATTTGTTAGTTGATTTAAATGTTAATTAGATAAGTTGAAATAGTCAAAGTTATATCATTATTGTCACATGTTTACATCAATTAAGAAAAATAGATTAAGTGTTATTTTGGTGATAATATATTTATTATTAATCCGGTCTAAATTAATTAAGTTAAATCAAAATTAATATTTTGGTCTAAAGGAAGTCTAAAAAATAGCTAAATTTGAATTTGAATGTCTTTTGAGGCTTTGGAGTTGAAATCCAACAAGCAACTAAACCTTGATTTTAAAACAGATCAAGTTAGTTTTTTGCAACAGATAGTTTGAGGCATATTATATATTTGAAACTTCATCAACACTTGAAGAATTCCACCAATTCTCTCCTAGTCTTTAACGTCTAGAATTTGCTTAAGAGATCTAATTTGTTCTTCAATTGTTTCTAACATTTGAAAATATTCGGTTGTCTTTAAGTGTGAGTGTGGGATTTATCTTTTGTAAAGAGGGAACTAGTAGACCTTCTTCAGGGGTTAAATGTGGTGTGAGAATATAGTGAGATCTTCTTAGTGGTTTAGGTTCTAATTAATAAAAGAGGTTTTAATTCTAAGGGTTAGAAAAGAACCCATAAGTGGGGAGTGGACAATTCATAGCCAAACCTCGATAACAACTAATTATGGTTTGTCTAAGCTACTTTTACATTACGGACTATAACATTATTCTTTAAGAAGTGTTAATAATCGACCAGTTAGAAATCAGATGTAGAGAATAGAATGAATGAAATCATATTTCATTGAATGAGTAAATTCAAAACATATACAACAAGCCCTATATATAAGATATAAGATCCTGAAGATAAATATAATTGATGGTTTGTTATAACAACTTATACAACCTAATCCTACTCAACACTTATACAACTAACATGAACCCTTGATTTTGAATAAATCTAACCCATGCAACATAGGGTGCACGGATAACAGAAAACTATAAACATCAACTAATAGTTGTGTTTCCTACTGCACACAATCACTGAAGCTATTGTACATGTAACAACCCTACCTAATATCTACCTGATAACCGAGTTTTCGCAGTCGTTAATACTAGTCCCAGATCAAACAATATTTATAACACCCTAATACAACTATAGGTAGCGTAGTGATAATTGGGGGATCGAACCACGAGGACACGGCTAGGAAGACAAGGGACCTAATGTAGGGAGGTTAAATGGTAAAAGGGTGTATGAACTAGACTACTAAAAGTAATAACAAAGTAAATATAAAAGTGGTGATAAACGATAAGAGACAAATGGGGATGGAGGGATCCACCCTAGGTCGGTTTCTATGGACTCATGGAAAGCTAGGTCAAGGGACATCGAACGGTAGTCAATCGAGGGGATGTTTGTGACCCTATAAGCCACACGAACAACCCATAATCGCCCTATGTCTCCTAAAGAGTGGCAAGACAAAATTCGAATCGAATATCAATCAATCAAACGACAACAACCTCAACCCTAACATAACATATGAAAAACAAGACCCAAACCTAGGGTTTCACCAAACCACAACCCCTAAGGAAACTACTCACACATGCTAGAAATAAGTAAGACAAAGAAAGTAAATGGGAGTATGATTAAAAGCATAAAGAACAAGAAATGAACCAACAAGAAACAAAGGATAAAGCAATAAATGATAACAAGCAATATTGAAGAACAAGTAAGCAATAAATGAAGCAACTACTCAAGCAAATGTGAAGAAAGCAATAAAAGCATTAAATGAAAGTATTGAAGACAAGAAAGCAATAAGATGAAATAAACTTACATAAACCAAAGCTTGAAGGAAAGAAACAAAAGGAATCCAAAATACAAAGCTTGAATGTAAATCAAAGCAATAAAGGAAAGCTTAAACTATACTAGGGCATCAATGAAAGGGAAAGAAATAAATGTTTGATGTTCTAAGTTAAGGGATGAACGCTCAAAATAGGCATAAGGATACATTCAGAAAATGGGGTGTATATATAGCCTAGGAGCACAGGGAAATAAATGCCCTAAATAAGCCACGAAGTAGGCTTGCGAAGAAACGAGACTGCGCAGAATTTACATGCCATTCGCATGAATTGAACCATGATTCGCCCGAATGAGCACCCATTCGGCCGAATGGGGCACCATATATTTAGGGTTTCCAGCAATTTTGAACACAATACATAGAACACCACGTGTCATTTGCCCGAATCACTGTGCATTCGACCAAATGCAAGCTAATTCGACCTTTCCAGTGAGTTTTTAAAGTTTCCATGTAGAGTTAGGGCCTTCATTCGCTCAAGCAAGCCTCCATTCACCCGAGTGGAGGTAGAATGGCTTGATTCCTCCCTCGAAAAGTGTCTTTGAAGTGCCGGAAGAACTTCAAACTTTGCGAGACCCTTGGGGAATGACTTGGAATGCTTGAAGAAGCTTTGGTATGCGTGTCTCATCTTTGATCATGGTGTCTAAGCCTCGAGTTCATGCCACTTGACCTCAAAATCTCCGAAAACACCTAAAATCACACCTCGGAGGCTAGGACTAGGTAAGATCGAGCGGAATATGTAAAAAAAAACAATGTAAAATAGCGAGACTCGACGCTATAATGGGGGTGAAAGTGTGCTCTAAAACGAGCACATCACTACCTAATTAGATAAAGATACTAAGAATAATACAAAGATAAATTTAATATGACTCTCAAATAAATTATAAATTTTGAAGTGAAAATTAAATAAATAATCCAACATACTCTTAAACTCAGAATTAAAT